>NW_003213081.1:178015-179656 GCF_000006405.1 Perkinsus marinus ATCC 50983
GGGGTATGGCAAGGTACTAATGGCTTGATGATGGTCATGATGCAGTTATGGTCTTAGACTCAAGCTGAAGGAAGCAGGAATGAGTAAGGCAGCATCTATAAAGGCAGACGTAGTTCGTCATAAGATTAATAAGATTGAGAGGCTTGGAGTAAGAGTATTACTACTACCACCTTTATGGGTTATATAGGCATCTATCGATCCTATCATATTTGATACCTCACCAAAGTCATGAATATATAAGATGATAACCAATAAAGGCATGTAACTCTCCTTGGGGAGTGACATACCATGTTGCCTCATGTAGTGCTGGGTATTGTGTTGATGAGTAGGTTATGGTCATTATTGCGCACTTTTGGCAGCATGGATATTCTCATCCGTGTAGTTGAAATTGTGACCCCAAATTGATGTCCTCATCCATGAAATACATTTCCCTATCCAATCACCACTGCTGAATAGATATCATTACTCGGGAATGTGGTATCCTTACTCGCTAAATTGGTGGCATTGATCATGGATTAAATTCCTGAAAGGTATAGATACATCGTTGAGGCCAACGTCGACCTCATCCATAAAGGCATCTCTGATCCGCATCATACTAGAGGATGTATTCCCTATTATCATTACTATCATATTCCTCTTCTTCTGATAACACTACTAGGTCGGGTTGTATCATACTAGGTTCAACAGTTTTATCCTTTATTTCCCATAATAATGAGTACAGCTCATTATGGTAGAGCAGTGCCTGTGGGTCTACGACGATTTCCTAATCTTAGAGCCAAGATGGTGAAAGATTCCAGAAAGGTTAGGTTCCCTGCAGATCTACCACCAGGATTCCATATTGTACTACTCCTGTTCAAGAATAATCATCATTGGGATGCAAGTAATACTACTACAGCAACCTCCACGACCATCAGTAGTACTTCTACTACAAGGTACATGGTATAAGCTGTATGATAAAGTATCCCAACTTGTTGAACACGCTCATAGGTCTATATTAAAGGAATATCAACAAGCAACAACATATGCTAGTCTTGAAGACTTACCACCATTCACACCTCCTAAGATGTATTATCTATGGGTCTTTGGAAGGTACTAGGAGGTTGCGTTAGTCTTATTCTGTACTACTCCGTACAACTAGGTTTCGATGGCTATGGAGTTATCTATGGATTAGACGATGCCGTCGATGGGCTGCCTTATCATCAGGAGGAGGGGATCCTACTATACCAGAGGATGATAGGATATTAGTAGCGTATACTGATAAGGTATTAGGATTATTAATATCATCGATACACTATGATGATGTAGGAATGGTTTGAGAAGAGATTAGGAATCATCAATGATGGTCGACCATACGTCTTATTAATGAAGAGCAATGGCAAAGTAATAATGGGCAGGAAGTTGGATGATGAAGTTGCTACTATTATTCCAAGTGATATCATTAAGGTACTCTTCTGTCATCATGGTCATTATGATCCTAACTTGCATGATTATGGTATTAGAAAGGTGGTTCGAGAAGAAATGCAAAGAAGGGAAAATGCTATCATGAAGATAACTGAGAATGATAATAACATTCATAAAACTATGCTTGGCCCTACTAGCACCAACACCACCACCACCGAAGATCAGCATCATGATACCACT
>NW_003213081.1:179756-187000 GCF_000006405.1 Perkinsus marinus ATCC 50983
GACTCGTGAGGTCCTTGGTGAGAAGGGTCGTAGGATTAGAGAGCTCACTGCTCTTGTTGAGAGACGTTTCGATTTCCCTGAGAACTCCGTCGAGCTCTTTGCTGAGCGTGTCGATAATCGTGCTCTCTGTGCCCAGGCTCAAGCTGAATCACTTCGTTACAAGCTATTGGGTGGTCTTCCTGTTCGTAGGGCTGCTTATGGTGTATTAAGGTTTGTTATGGAGAATGGTGCTAAGGGTGTTGAGGTTACTGTATCTGGTAAACTACGTGCCCAACGTGCTAAGGTTATGAAGTTTGCTGATGGTTATCTCCTATCTACTGGTACTCCTAAGGAGATGTATGTTGATCAAGCTATTCGTAATGTCGATATGCGTCAGGGTATTCTTGGTATCAGAGTTAAGATTATGATGGCTTATGATCCTGAGGGTAAGAGTGGTCCCAAGACTCGTCTACCTGATGATATCACCATTCACGAGCCTAAGGAGGATACCGTCTTCCCTATCGAGGCTACTACCACCGAGGAGGAAGCGCCAGTGGCAGCTCCTGAGACCGCTGTAGCTCAGGAGCAGCAACAGCCTGCTGCTGCTGTGGAGATCACCGCTTAAGTAGCTGATGATGATTATGGTTTAATCACATTTAGACCAATATTGACGAGCCGCTACTTGCTATCCTGCTTCAAAGTATATATCGACTTGTGTTTAGTAACATACTTAACTAGACAAGGGGAAATGTTAATAAGCATCGTCATTGAATGGTAATATTATTAGGTTTATCTCCTACTGGTGTGGTAGTAGTAGAATATGAAGTACTCTTAATTGATGGTGAGTAATTGGTCACAAGTTTCTCTTTCTTTAATTTGCTATTGCCTATCTTGGACTTGTCTATCAATGTAGGTGGCTGACCTCTGCTACCATCATCGTCCTTTTCTAGTAATGTTGATACATCTGAGTAGTATAATAACAACGAGCGCCGATATGTGTTACTAATAATCCTATTACAATCCTTTGGAACAACCTCATTGGTTGTTCTAACATCACTGAATATTTCATCGTCTTGGAACGTATTGGGTCGTATCAGAGGTTGTGATGTTGTTCTTGGTTTCTGCCCCGACGACGATGGCAGCTGCTGCTCGCTTCTACTACCGAATCTAGCTGTCTCTTGTTGCTGTAACTCCTCATGTTTATGGAAGTCCCTACTGATAATATTAATACGTTACTTATATAATAATGTATCATTGTTACCCGATAGTAGGAGCTCCTGTTGGTAGGATTATATGATTATTCTTCTGGGACGTTGTTCCATTACAATGGTTATCCTTAGTCGTCCCCTCTGTCCTAGTAGGGTCTTTATTTCTATAATCATGTTTATCTGTTTATTGACTATGAGCTATCATCATCACTAATTCTTTTGAGTACTTCCTCTTCCTCCCGTATCAACTGTATCCCTCTCCTTCTGAGATCGTTGTTCGTGACCTGATACAACGGATAGTAAGCACTCATGAGTCATAGTAAGAAGACTACTACCTCCCTCCCTGTTTTTGATTAAAACTTCAACATGATCATTAGCTTCATCCAATGCCCTCTGCCACTGTCTAACTCTATACATGCTGTTACCTCCCTCTGCATTATATCGACGCTTGTTATTCTGATAGTCATTGTATCGGTGATTATCATACTGATAATAGTACATGTTTGGATTTATTGCCCTTATTGAGCATACGTTGGACAGCATTGGTAACCTGTAATAGAGCTTCCCTATGCCCACCAAGTTCACGGTAAAGATCAGATAGTGAAATGTATCTATGATAGATATGTAAAACGGGCAGTAACAGCAGGCATGTTCTTACCCTGATAATGGTGATGCTACTATTGCTACATCATCTTCGCCACGTACCATGTGGTCTTGTTGTTGAATAGGTGATCGTCTTGCCCTAACGTTACTTCGACTCCCTTCTACAATAGGTTCATAGTGTTGGACAACAACAGGAGGAGAAGGAGGAGGACGAGGTTCCACAGTATCATAACTCTCCGTTGTCGAATGTCTGTGGTAGACATCATACAAGTACTCATATAGTCGACTTGCCTCTGGGTAAGGACTTCAGTATGTTGTTGTTCCGAGCCTTCATGTGACACGATCTCATCCTCTTCATCATAATCATCGATAGGTTTATCATCATCATCATGAGCAGTCCGTGTGGATAATGGTGGTACTACCTCTACCACCGGTGGTACTGTGTGGTGGACATCATCATGCTCATTATGATGATGATGATCAACATGATATTTAACCATTAATAGAGTAGCTTCACGTTGTAAATACTCTAACCCTCGTCTATGACGTGTTAATGCCTATAACATCTTAGCCTCCATCATCAGTGTCTCCACCATTATCTTCACTATTACCTTGCCCAATCTGATGTCTCGTCCTTTAGCCTCCCGTATAAGGGACACTATAAGTTCATGTTTGAGGTTCCGTGTAGACCCTCTCCTACTACTACTATCACCAACAACAAGAAGAGCTTCTTCATGTCGACTATGAAGGTGTAGTATATGTGATCTATGATCTTCAAGTGCCTGACCATACTAATAATGGTAATTACCATACCACAACAACAACAACAACAACAACAACAACAACAACAACAACAACAGCGGCGGTAGCAGCAGAAGCAGGTTACTTTCTCTAAAGCCATTTGCCATTCAGTAGCGCTCTTGAGTAGACTCCTCATCTCCCGACGAGCATCCTGTGATGATAGTTTGCATTGCCGATTCAATCGCTCTACCAAAGTATAGTGCGACTTCAATACCTTAATGACTAATAATAACAAGGATTAGTAGCATAATAATCAGCATCACCCTTCTCATCTCCAATTCCCTCCTTTTAGCATTCCTCATAGCCTTATCGAACTGTTCCTCATCAACATTCCTCACCACCCTACTCCTGGATAATAATACAACATAACCCCTACACCGCTATACTTAGGACGATACCTCATATTATTTTTATTCGATTTCATCTTATTCATCCTCCTATATGATAATTCATTATCATCATTGTTATTATTATGGGATAATACTCCAGCATGGTAAGAGCCACCTAGTAGGGGTCAGCACTCACACTACTACTCCATAGATTACATTGCTACTACTACTACCAGGATGTGGTGTGTGACGACTCTGTCCTCCAGAAGGTATCCACAATGATCGTGTGTCATGATCATCATCATAATCATCCTCTATAGTAGGGTATGAATTTATCATAAGCTTCTTGCTATACTCCCTGGAACAGAGTATCATCATCATCACCATACCACGGGGCCTTCATGATAACAACAACAACACAACTTCGGGAGAAAAGATACTTGAAGCATCATCATCACCTATACCATAATTTCCACACAATAACATTACATATCTCGATACAATTGTGAACACAGAAAGCATTAGTTATGACGGTAGCCACGGACCAATAGGATAGCTAACAGCAGCCTTGGTAGTAGTGATGGCCACTATAATGATGACGAGTAGTAGTACTAGTGAGTATGATTATTATTATTGTTGTTGTTGATGATGATCAATTCTGATATTTGAGTAGTAATGGATATATATTACGAAAGGCATTAGTAATATCATCTCTATTCTTAGCACCAGTAAATACTATTTTTCCAGATACAAATATTAATAATGCAACTTTAGGTTCAAATAATCGGAATACCAGACCAGGATATAGTTCTGGTTCATAACTACAATAGGATCGATGCTCATAGGCTAATGCTTCTAAACGTATTGGGAATCTAACATCTGCTGATGCTACCATATTCTCTATTTTAAATCTTCTAAATCTAGCTTGAGGATAAGCACCACTTTTTATAACTATTTTAGCAACCTTCTTTGCTGCATCTTTTGCAGTTTCTTCAGAATTACTACCAGTAACCATAACCTTACCAGTACCATATAACATTGCAGTTGCTTTTGGATCTCTAAACCTTATTACTACTGCATTAACCTTACGAGGATTATATTCAGCATTACGTGCTTTAAATGCAACTTTCTTCAAATCAATAAGATGACTCGACGATGATGACGACCCACCAGTAGTAGTAGTAGAATGAGTACTATTTATTATACCAAGTTCGACTGATGCAATAACATTCTCTAATACTGGATATACTGTTTCTGGTATTATACAACCATCATAACCAACATCATCACTAGCCATAATAAGACCATCATTATTACTACTCTCTAGACTCGTAGTCTCATGATTATCTTCCCTCGCCCCATACAAACGACAACCATCATTATCATCAGTACCTGAATATGCAGAAAACATCGTAATAAGTAGCGAGAGATAAGCATACCCAATAGTGTCATCACGATGAGTGCCTCTAGTAACACTGATATATATTATAGCAATTGTATGGTTCGGTATATTCTCATATCAGATGATATAAGTTGTTGATAATTCTATGAGATCATAAGAGCATATGATGAGCAATGATGAATGTCCAGTTCGAGGTGGTGTGTGGTGGTGGTTGAATGTATTCCCCCGTTAATGCAGCAGAGTATGGTTACATGGCAGTGTGTATACCCTCCATGGATTAATGATGAGGTATTCCCTACTACCACTCCTGCTACTATTCTATCTAGAGAGGACTAGTATACCACCATGAATGGCACTGTGTAGCATGAGGATGTGACCAGAGAGAGCCTACTGATGTATAATAGATCCATGAGCGGGTATCGGTATGAATCTTTACTGCTCGCTACTACTATTCATCATCTACGTGGGTACCTCGCAACCTATGCTTTGCTGATAGTTCTCTAATGTTCCTAGGAGTTACCAAACTCATTGAAAGGTAAAGTGAATAGGCAGGGATATATGGCACCAACAGGTCGAGAATCATACACCTACTACTACTACTACCATCCTCCTCATCCTCTTACTCACCTTTCCTTGGAGTATTATTCCCATGCAGTGGTAATGATGAGAATATTGCTGTTGACAATACATCACCAACATGACCTATTAATGGGTTGACTCCATATCCATACTATTATCCACACTACTACTACCTCCTCCTCCCCCTTCTGAGCCTAGCAGGTTTATTAGAAACTCATCAGAATGTAGAGATGTTTCAATAATGTTCTTGTTGTTATTATCACTCATACTGCAGAATCATAACACACGTGAGCAAGTATAATAATAATACCACGCGCAAACTTCTCCTACCTATTGAAGTGAACCAAACAATCGGAGTATGTATGATGTATTCATCAGCGATGTAGCAGTACGAAGAGTAACGTATTGAGGTATGATGATGATAACGTAATAGTACGTAGTAGTAGTAATAGCAATCTTCATTGGTTACAATAATGTAACGATAAGCATCTCTAGTAAACGACGAACCAGAGGTCGGCGGCGATGACGGGGATAATACATATAATACATATGGAAGAAGGCAGCATCCTATGTGAATACAGAATAACAATCAAGCTCATTAAATGATTAGTAGTACTAGTGAGTATGATTATTATTATTGTTGTTTTTTTCTGATGATCAATTCTGATATTTGAGTAGTAATGGGTATATATTACGAAAGGCATTAGTAATATCATCTCTATTCTTAGCACCAGTAAATACTATTTTTCCAGATACAAATATTAATAATGCAACTTTAGGTTCAAATAATCGGAATACCAGACCAGGATATAGTTCTGGTTCATAACTACAATAGGATCGATGCTCATAGGCTAATGCCTCTAAACGTATTGGGAATCTAACATCTGCTGATGCTACCATATTCTCTATTTTAAATCTTCTAAATCTAGCTTGAGGATAAGCACCACTTTTTATAACTATTTTAGCAACCTTCTTTGCTGCATCCTTTGCAGTTTCTTCAGAATTACTACCAGTAACCATAACCTTACCAGTACCATATAACATTGCAGTTGCTTTTGGATCTCTAAATCTTATTACTACTGCATTAACCTTACGAGGATTATATTCAGCATTACGTGCTTTAAATGCAACTTTCTTCAAATCAATAAGATGACTCGATGACGATGACGACCCACCAGTAGTAGTAGTAGAATGAGTACTATTTATTATACCAAGTTCGACTGATGCAATAACATTCTCTAATACTGGATATACTGTTTCTGGTATTACACAACCATCATAACCAACATCATCATCATCACTAGCCATAATAAGACCATCATTATTACTACTCTCTAGACTCGTAGTCTCATGATTATCTTCCCTCGCTCCATACAAACGACAACCATCATTATCATCAGTACCTGAATATAATGATTACTACTATGAATAGATTATCAAGTATCATTACCACTTGGTATAAGAGTGGATTCAACCACTTGCTTATTGCTAGTACCCAACAAAGAGTCGATATCAAAGTCGGACAACATCGATAAACAGATAACACTGATAACGATAAGTTTATATATTAACGCAAGATTAGTAATGATATTCAATCCTTGTATTGTGTCAATAATGGATATATACTACAGAATGCTTTACTGATATCATCTAATGTCTTACCACCAATAAATGATATCTTACCCGATACATATATCATTATAACAAGTTTAGGATCAAATAGTCTAAAGTAGAGACCAGAAGAAAGCTCAGGTTCATAAGTAGCATATGCACTGTGATCATAGGCTAACCTTTCCAGACGTATGGGGAATCTTACATCGACTGATGCTATCATATTCTCAACTTTAAAGTTAATAAACTTTATACTAGGATTATGTGTTATCCTCCTCACAAGTTTAACAATCTTCTTACCAATCTTCTTAGCCAACTCGATAGTATAAGCACCATTTATCATTACTTTACCATTACGGTAGATATGGCATGTAGCTTTAGTAGGACTAGTAAATCTTATCACAGCACAGTTATGTTTACGAGGGTTATACTCACAATTACGGAGATTGAAGGCAATAGTCTTAGGATCAATATCAATACCCAACTCGAATGATGCAATTACATTATCCAATACTGGATTCATACCATCTGGTATCATATTAATAGCGACATCATCGATATTAGTAGTAGGAACATAACCATTAACCTCATTATTAGGTATAACCACTACATCAGTAGTAATGGATCCTGCTGATGGACTATCACGACCTTCTTCTTCTTCATGATTATGAACACCATCTGGTAATAATAGATCATCAATGGACGCATCTTTATGAGCACCTCCTACAAAAA
>NW_003213081.1:187100-217368 GCF_000006405.1 Perkinsus marinus ATCC 50983
TGATTATGAACACCATCTGGTAATAATAGATCATCAATGGACGCATCTTTATGAGCACCTCCTACAAAAAAGTAGTCTGGGGTAAAAATGGAGTTGTTACCAGACATATTCAATTCACCAGACATTATGAAACAAACAATCTTGTCGGAAAACTCGACCAGAAGACAGCACAATGGTAGTTGCGTTCATATCGATCACTAAGGCGTGCGCTTTTGGCTTTACAGCCGGCCGGGCGGGCGGGCTTCTTCACTTGATTACCAGTTGTTGTAATTATTATGTCTGGAGTGATTGGTATAGATTTGGGTACTGCTGATGCTATTGTTGCATCTGTTGGTAAGGGAGTAGTAGATATTGTACGTAATGAGGTATCTGAGAGGAAGACACCATGTGTCGTTGGTTTTACTGATAAGAACAGATTAATTGGTATTAATGGGGTATAATAATCATCTAATGATATTATTATTATCATCAGGTGAAGCGGCGATGACGTCTATTAAATCTAATTATAAGAATACTTGTCGTAACCCTAAACAACTATTAGGGAGGACATCAATAGATCAAGATGAGGAACTCATTAAGGAGAAGTTCTTCCAGGTATGTGATAATGCTATTGCTGATGATGGTAATAATAATACTAATTACTACTCATGGTAGTACCATCTATATAGGTACTGTTGGATATCGTGTATCATATCTAGGTAAGGAGAGAATATTATCAGCTACAGTGGTAACATCTATGTTGTTATCAAAGCTTAAAGATACTGCTGATGCCTTTACCTCATCAAATAGTAAAGATGTAGTTATTGCTGTACCATCTTACTTCCAAGATGCTCATAGACATGCTATATTGGATGCTGCTCGTATTGCTGGTCTTAATTGTCTACGAGTTATGAATGATTCAACAGCTACTGCATTGGCTTATGGTATATACCGATCTAATGAGTTTAGTGATAATACTCCAACAATAGTAGCATTCACATCTGTTGGTGCATCACATTTTGGTACATCTATCGTTAAGTTTACTAAAGGTCATCTTACTGTACTTGGTGAGGCTATTGATACTACTGTTGGTGGTCGATATATTGATAAGATCCTAATGGAGCATTATAGTCAACAGTTTACTACTAAAACTGGTTTAGATCCCCTTAAGAATGCTAAATCTAGATTTAAGTTGGAAGAGGCTGTTAATAAGGTTAAGAAGATATTATCAGCCAATAATGAGGCCGTATTAGGGATTGAATGCTTGTTGGAGGATGAGGATCTGGTAAGATAATAATAACAAGAATCATATTATCATCATGTCATTGTTTTAGAATGTAGTCGTGACTCGTGATAAGCTCGAGGAACTATGTTCTCCGATGGTTGATAAGATGCAGTCTGTGATGAATAAGGCATTGAAGGAAGCTAACATTACTATTGATGATTTACATTCAGTAGAGATCATTGGTGGTGTATCTAGAGTACCATTCATACAACGTACTATTGTTGATACTCTACATAAGGACTTATCTCGTACTCTTAATGCTGATGAGTGTGTAGCACGAGGATGTGCATTACAAGCCGCTATGTTATCACCCTTGTTCAAGGTTAGGTAATATACATCATGTAACATCATCATCATCAGGCTACCTCATCATAATCTTTTTAGGGACTTTGCCGTTACTGATTTTACTCAACAAGGTATTGAGGTAGCCTGGCAACAGCAGACAACATCTACTACTAATAATGATGATGTTGAAGGATGTTCTTCTATCATCAAGAGGACTGAGGTCTTCCCACCAAGATCTACACTTAATACGGTTAAGATGCTTACCTTCTATCGTAAGGAAGCCTTTGAGCTATGGGCACAATATACCAACAGTGACGACCATGCTGATGATGCATCTCTTGGGAGATATACTATACAAGTACCTCATAATAGTGAGAATGATGAAGGACCTAAGAAGATTAAAGTCCGAGCTAAGCTCAGTCTACATGGTACATTCAGTATTGAGAATGCTATTATGATAGAAGAGGAAGAGTATCAAGTTGTAGAGAAGGAGCGTAGACGACGATCTATTAATAAGGAAACTAATGATGATAATGATGATGAGAATATGGTAGATGCCTCTCCTTCAGCAACTACTACTACTGCCAATGATGATGTGAATATGGAGCCTGCTGAGGTAAAGCACTAATGCTAGTCTCCTGCTCTCCATGCTTAGGAGGGTTATTAGGTTCCTAAGGACAAGGAAGAAGAGTATGAGGAGGTTGAAGTGATGAAGACTAAGACGCGTACCAAGAAGACCGAGATACCCATTATACGTAGGTCCCTATGATGATTACTATAAGATGTTCGAATCCTAGTATAACAGGCTCTCATGTACCTGGTATGTGTGAAGAAAGGCTCATAGCTGCTGAGAATGATGAATCTATGATGAAGAGTGTTGATAGAGAAGTTGCTGATACTGATGAGAGACGTAATGAGCTTGAGAGTTATGTATTCGAGAGCAGGTAATAATAGAAGTAGTAGTTCCACCGATGTTAATTATGGTATTGTAGGGACAAGATAAGTTCACCATCATCTAGATGGTATGAGTATCTTAGTGCAGCCCAGAGAGAAGAATTATCTAATATATTAATGCAGACTGAGGATTGGATATATGATCATTATGAGGTATTATTATTATCCAATATAATAATAATCCTATGACATGCTATCTTATTATTATTCAGGCTACTAAGGCTGAGTACATGGACAAGCTGATAGAGATACGTGCATTAGGAGATGGAGCTGAGAGTCGTGCTATGGAAGCTAGTCTAAGACCTGAGGCAGAGGCTAGAGCACAGGATGTTATACAGAAGTATAGGTCCTTAGCTCAGTCTCCTGATATTGCCTATGCACATATTGCTATTGAAAGGAAACAGTATATATTGGAAGAATGCCATAAACTGGAATCATGGTTATCTCAACAGAAGGCATTACAAGTTAGACAACCTCTTTATCTAGAACCAGTATATACTGTATCACAGCTCAATGATAAGACTGATGCCCTTATCAAGTTGGCTGATGGTATATTGTCTGAGAAGAAGCCTCCATCACCACCACTACCAAAGAAGCAAGAGTCATCCTCTCCTGATCAATCTGGTACATCAGTACCACCCGAAGCTATTGTTGAAGAACCTGATAATGTTGATGATGAGGTCTCCCCCAAGGATATGGATGTTGATTAGATACAGTGCAGCAATGGCATTTATATACCAATAACGCTAGATCGTGGTCATCTACAACAACTACTACCACGACAAGAAGAAGAAGAAGAAGAAACACTGTAAATGATAAGATACCCCTCATTATGATGATGATGATGATGATTATCTCCGTAGTGTGCTGCTACAGTAGTAGTATAAGTCATAGCTTCATCATTCATCATTGAAAGCTTTCATTCAGAAGGTAGTGTTGTAGTTTTAGGGATATCAATGGTATCGATATCATAATCATCATCAAGTTGTTGTTATCATTATCATGCTCAATCTTGATGATGATGATGATATATTATCATCATTCAACACTCCATTAGATGCCTTCTATCATTATTTTCATCAGGATTATATACCTGCTGCTCATCCTGATCTAGTACCAGAACAAGAACACAAAGCGAGTCGACAGCAGCAGCAGCAGTATAATGGGGATTGGTGGAAATGTTTATATCAGACTTTCATTACTCTGGAGAAGTCCTTACGATCAGAGGGTTATACAATATCTAATAATGAAGATGATGATATCGATGAAGTTCATACAAATTCCTTATTGCTCTTGACCTTACCGTATGTGATAGCTGATTCCATGAAGCATTATATAGACTCTACAAACACTAACAACAACAGGACTTCAATGAATCTTATCAAGATTGATACTTACTTAAAACATTTTATCAACATGATAATACATAGACTGAAATTAATAAGTCCCTCATCTCCGTTATTGGGTGTTGGTGATATGATTGATGCTGTTCGAGATGCTAAGATAAGCAGAAGAAAGGAGGAACAGCAGTTGAAGAGGAAATATATAACTAAAGCGTATCATCATGAAGATGATAATGATGAAGAGATAATGAGGGAATGTTATATCTCATTAATCAAGTATTTTACCTTACTATCAGTGGATGAGGATAAGATGCTTGGGATTGAGATTGAGTGTCTCAAGCGACGAGAGTCTGATAATCAATTATTAGAGTCTAATAAAAAATCAACAGAGGAGAAGGATCATGATAAGTAGGTATATCGAGTGTTTTCTTAATTATATATACTCTGGTTTAGTCGACATCCACCTGATAGAAGGAGAAGGATGCCATGGGTTGTACGGTTGGGTACTGGTGATATAGTAGGAAAAGACAGGTTAGAGGTCATGAACGGTGTCTTCAAGTAGTAGCAGTAGTGGGGTAGTAGTGCAGTAATTATATGTTATTATCCTCAGACCTGATATACCAATGCCTACTATGACACTCGATGAATGGGCTGCAATAGAACAACAGAATATGATGAAATCCGAAACCATCAATGATGATGATGGTATATCTTCGGGTAAGGAGGAGGAGGAGGAAGAGTTGAAGGCACGTAAATGGGATGATTGGAAAGATGATCATCCAAGAGGTTCTGGCAATAAGATGGCTAATATTGGATAATCACCTAATGTTTCACCAACTACTCATGTTGTGTTGGAAGTACTCCATATGAACACGACACCATCAATCATAATAAAAAGTCTACTACATCATGAAACTCATATGATCAACATCATCATCACTACAGAGTGTAGCTATATGGTAAAACCCTCGATATGAAAAAGTCGAATATTCTGAGGACTGAAAGTCCATGAAAACCTTGGTTTGATTGAACATGAGCAATGAAGACATCATATTCTACGCTTTTTGATATTATTCTCAGACTCTGATGATGAGAATACGTCATTATTCTCATAGTGGATATTAGTATGCTTATGATACTTAGAAGCTTCCTCGCTACCTTTAGTGACATCACCTTGGGTATATGAATGTTTACCAGCACCAGCAAGTTGTCCTTTATCAACAATAAGATATTCATTACGTAAAGGTTTACCATCAAAGAATGCTTCAAGTATCTCAGCAGTACCAGCAGCATAACGTGCTTGAGCAGATAGAGTAGTTCCACTAACATGAGGTGTCATTGCATGATGTGGCATATGTCTCCATGGATGATCTTCAGGTGCAGGTTGAGGAAACCATACATCACCAGCATAACCACCAAGATGACCAGCTTCTAATGATGCTCTAATAGCATCTCTATCACATATCTTACCTCTTGCTGTATTAACTAGATATGCACCACGTTTCATCTTACTTAGTAATGTAGCATCAAAAAGATGTTCTGTTTGAGGATGTAATGGACAATTTATAGTAACAACATCACATACTTTAACCATATCCTCAACAGTTGGATGATAAATAACACCAAGTTCCTTTTCAACATCTTCTGGTAAACGATAATGATCAGTATAATGTAGATGTACATCAAATGGTTTAAGACGCTTAAGAACAGCCTGACCAATTCTACCACCAGCTACAGTACCAATATGCATACCTTCAATATCATATGATCTACTAACACAATCAGCTATATTCCAACCACCTTCAATAACTGTCTTATAACAAGGTATATAGTTACGTACTAGACTTAATATAAGCATCACGACATGTTCACTGACTGATATGGAATTAGAATAGGTAACCTCAGCAACAGTGACATTATTCTGTGCAGCAGCTTCTAGATCAACATGATCAGATCCAATACCAGCAGTAATACATAGTTTTAGCTTGGGTGCCATCTTGAAACGTTTCTCAGTCATATAAGCTGGCCAAAATGGTTGACTTATGATTACAACTGCATCTGATAAATGCTTCTCGAATTCACAATCATCACCATCTTTATCAGATGTCACTATAAACTCATAACCATGATCTTCAACTAACTGACGTATACCAAGTTCACCAGATACACAACCAAGTAGAGTACCAGGTTTAAAGTGTATACCTTTAGTAGTAGGTGTTGTCTGCCCACCTGGATAGGTACTTATATTGGGTATATCATCACGGGCATATTTAGGAGGATACCCATCTATAGGATCATTATACAGCACACATACGACTTTACCAAGAGTCATCTTAACTGTTTACTACCACCAGCAGCAGCAGTCATGAACATACGCATGTACACCATCATATGGCAGCGGTGGCGACCGCCATAATAATCGACAACTTGCAGCAGCGTCGTCGTCGTCGGCGCCCATCTTCGAGCTCCGTATTGTTTCCATAAATTGCCCCCTGTAATGAAGGTAGCTTTAAAGTCCACTAAGAGCCAGCAACAGCAGCAGCAGCATGGGATGGTCTTCTTCTTCTTCCTTGCTTATTCCATGATGATAATAATAAGGTAATGAGTGCCCTCCTCCTCCTCCTTCTTCTTGACTCAGTGGTACATGTTTCTACTGGCCATTGTTATCAGTCTATCCCTTAATGGATGTTATTCCTATGGTGGGCTTAAAGTTAGAAGACCACATACATCACACATAATATTAGGAAAGGGACAGGAGGCAGCAGCAGCAGCAGCAGTAGCTACGATAAAGCGAGTAATGAGTTGTTATTATTATTATTTAGAATCATGATAATTATTGTTATGGTGAAGTATTTGGTATGGATATTAAATTCAATAAAGTATTTGGTAACATTTATGAGGGTGTTGAAGTCCAATGTGGTAATAATCATTGGGTTAAGCTGAATGATGATGATATACTGGCTTATCCTATTATGAGGGATTATCTATTACGTAATAATACTACTACTATTATCATACATACTATTCTGTGATTGTAGATATTGAAGATGCACAGAGTTGTAATGATATATATAATAAGATTCAACAACAGATAGTCTCAATACCAACACCACAGATCTATCATCAACTTGAGGTAGGTATAATAATATTGAGTTATCATCACTAGCAATAATGCAGGTAATGTTTAACATGATGGATAGTATCTGTAATAGTAATTCTATATTACCCCCATACTATGATCCATTATGTCATATTAAACTACCATATACGGATGGTGAAGTGATATTGAAATACTCTAATAGTAATGGTGGATATATGTTCGATAATGGTGTATGTTATAATACTCCTATCGATGGTAATAAATTTATTACATATTCACGTATAGCTAAGAAGAATACCGCTGATATACCTACTGAGTATATGGGTAAAGCTATGACTTGTGCAGTTATTAGGAATACTATTAATGCATCTATGATGGGAAGTATGATGATATTGAATAGCAGACAAATGGAAGGTATTTGTTCTAAGATTAGGATGTAGATGTATACATGTTCATGTGTTGTTATAATATATGTCGTGTTAAAGTGTTAATACATATAACACAACATATTCCAATCAAGTACTAGAAGGTTTAGATGGTAATGCTGCCGGACCAACTACTCTCCGTTTCAATGGTAAGTTTGTCGATGATATACGTTGTCGTTTGTGGTAACCATCCATAGTAACTGGACCAACCCGTTGTTTATTATATGTTGGAGATATAGATACATAGTCCTTGGTAACTATACAGAATATATGCTACTTGTTGTTAGTGATGGTAGTAGTAGTGATCCTACTTTGTAATTCCTTGGATAATTTAATAAGCTGTTTTTCGAATGATTGATTAGGTGAAGCTTCGGGTCTTGCTTTCTGTACTGCTTCTAATGCATCATCGTATGTATATCGATAATATCTATCACATTCATTATGATGATGATCTTGGTAGTAGTGATAATAGTATGTATATTACTTTATTAGATAGCTTATAATGATACTAACTGATCTAGATTGACCCCAATTACAATGTACGAGTATCTAATAATAAAACATGTATAAAGCTGTTGTTATAATATATGTATTACATTGCCATCCTCCCTTATCCGACATCTATCTATAAAATTCCATGCAGTATCATACCTATTATAATCTATTATTATTATCTCAGTATTAATATTATATACGTATTACCATATACTTAAACTCTCAGTAGCATTATCTTGCATTGGTATCCTACAATATTCGAACATACCACCCAAGCTTCTTTTATTAATACCCGCATTCACTGAGGACGTGGTAGTAGTATAATAATTGGGTATACCACCCTCTGTTTTAGTTGGTGTACAGTTAAGTATCTAATAATAATACTACTACTCCATATATCATATAGGAATAGTATTACATATCTAATATGATGTTGTCTTAGATTATGCATATCTTTAGCCATAGTTTTATCACCAAAATATAACCAAGGTAATCCAATCTAATAATCATAATAATAATAACAACCAACAATACTATAACTACTATAACTATTACATTCTCTAATGATGTATAGATATCTTCTTCTTTACGATCTTCTAATGTAGTAGTAGTAGACTTCGTTAATACTGTTGCTGTTGCCATGACCCATATACTACTACATTATACATATAGCATATTGAACACAACATAGTGATGATAATGATACTTTAATACTTATCCTTCGTTCATTTCATCAACCCTCTTCATTATCGCCTTTAGTTGGGCGCTCTCACCCATCTTAGATTTCTTCTTAACAACAACATCATCATCATCAATATCCAACCTAATAATAATAATAATGAGTATATAGGCCCTAGGCCAGCAGCAGCATGCCAATCTTGTAAGAATGTTGTTGTTATGATCCTATTACCCCTTATTATTGCCTTCTTCTCCTTGCTTCTTTTTCTTATTATTCCCTCTCATCCTCTTCTTATTCGACATAAAGGTCTCCTTATTCATTCCAACATCATGACCAAAGCCCTGTAATGCTCCATAACCAACATAACATTCATCGTAATCACCACTAGCAAGGAAATCTAAGAATAACATCAACAACTGAATATCGAGTACTATAGTATAGGATACCTACCTCCTCCTCCTCCTCTGCTACTCCCCAGCTTAGTATCCTCATCCTTCTTATTCTCTATCCTTTTAGCCAAGGCTGACTGTACTGCTTGAGTAAGTCTCGTAGCTGCTGCTACTGATAATAATAAGATATATGGGATAATAATCCACAAGGACCAATCACCTTCATCAATTCCATCATCATCATCATTACGATTATCATCATCCTTAAAATAGTTCCGTGACATCATACTATCAGATGTAATCCATTGATGAGTAGTAGTAGGCTATAATAATAGGATAATGAGTAGTAATAAGGAAGTCCCATATACTACCTTGTTATTATCCTCACCATCACCTTTATTTACCTCCTCATTGGTGAATATATCAACATCATTATCCACAGGTTCCATAGGTCGACTACCAGTGTTGTTATTATATAGTAATGTGCATGAATACTATTACTACCGTTCCTTATTCATCATTATCTCAGACTCTCCAACACATGATGATGATAAAGGATTGTTACTCTCTACTGGTAATGTGTTAACAATACCTCGACGATGATAACCCGTCGTCTTCTTACGTAACATAGCAGCAATCATCTCTGTTGATATCTCTTCATTATATCTAATCCATTATATATAGCTATTATCAGTACTACTACTACCTAGCAACATATAACTTAGTATCCCCATCCTCATCCTCATTATCTTGTATTGGTTGATAAACTTCCATTGGTATTACTTCTTCAACATCATTAGGATCAATATTCATATTATATACACATTTACCATTTAAGAATCTACTACCAATACTACCCTTCTACTATCATACTACTACCTATTACTACTTCCTAGAAGAACCCTTTATCTTAGTATTCAATGGCATATGACCAATCTGTATAGTCTGTTTATGTATGATAATAGGAATACCGTGTCTATTAGGGTGTAGTTGTCCAGGGCCAAATAACGATCTACATAATAACCCTAGTATATATTACTACTAACATCATTACTATTACCTTGCTATACTCCTACCCATACATGTAGTTATACCACTACTACTACTATTAGGTATAGATTGTTGAGTAGTAGTAGTATTATCCTCTGCCTTCGGCTCGGTTTGATTGTTGTTGTTCCTTATTTGTTCCTTAATCCTATTAGCTAATTGTATATCCAACCCTTTTACTAAATGAGTAGTAGCCTCATCACCACCAAGATACATAGATTCCTCAACAGTTAATTTATTATACTTATCCCAATCAGCTTCAGCAGCATTAACCTCATTAGATACACCTAATAACTACTATAATAATGTTCCCATCCTATTATTATTATTATTACATACCTTTCCGTCTCTCCATAACTCTATCCCTATAACCTAGACCTTCTATATCGAATGATTCCTTATCCTTTTCATGTTGTCCATGCTGCTCCTGCTGATGATGATCATTATCTAACTTAGCCTTATTGATAGCTCTCTGTCTCAGACGATACCTATAATAAACTATCATAATAGTATTAATAATGATAGTAGTACTATTACTTCTCTTTCTTCTTAGCTTGTATTAACTTCTTCTTAGTATTAGCCTCCTCATCTGCCTTACTCTGCTCTAGTAACTTAGCACGGAAGGCCTCATTACTAGATATCATCGTCACCACATATCACGGTGATGATGATGGTGATCACCATGACAAAAATGTTAGGATATTTCAAGATGCTATAAGATTTCAAGATATACTCCTATTCATAGTGATAATACTCCTACTCTGATGAGTTAAGTTGGCTTAGCTATTATTACTATCAATGTGTATCCCTTCATCAGCCTACTATATCGTCGTCGTATTATACCTATATATAGTTAAGAGTGGTGATGAGGGGGATATTGTATTATGGCCACCGATCATCGATCATCCTCATATATCTACTACCAATGATGATGATGGTAATAATAATAGCAGTGAGTTATTCATAACAACAATATTGTATTAGCTACACTCGTATATGATACTACTCAGAGGTCTAGATCATCATCATCACCATCCCTATCCATTACGACCAATCTAGGTAATAATAGATTATAGAGCCAATATTACTATTCCTTCATACTAGGTAATTGGATAAAGTGTGCCAATATTACAGGGGATTATTGTACTTGTAATGGTAATATAAGACTTGGATATTTCCCTAAGGGAATGTAATATAATAATAGTATACAAGGGATAAGTGTTATTATAGTTACACTAGACCAATAACATCAGCATCATCATATGGTGGATCAAATTGTACATATACAACATTACGTGATGGTCTATGGTCATCATTACAAGTAGAGCAGAGAAGAGGAAGAAGAGGTAAGAAGAAGAACAATAGTAGTGATAAGAACTAAGTGTGAAGAGCTATAGGTGCTTGTGAATGTCGTAGAGCATTAAGATATAATATTATATCAAATGCTGGTGGCCTTCTTCTTTATCATAATATATATAGAGGAGTAGTTATCATGATGAATAAGTACAGTATAAAGAAGGAGGAGGATAACAACACTATATGGTAATAGTAGTAGTACTACTACTGCTGTTGTTAGTAATTGTAATATCATTAGGAGTTATATACCATCAACGGGTCACTTGATTAACAATGGTAAATGCCTTACTGCTAAACCCCCATCATTATCAGATGGATGGTCTACCTCATCCTACCTGCCTTGGCATGTAAGCTTCTATTGTTATTATTACGTATCCTTGTTGGTAGTAGGTTGTTACTGATATATGCTCTAATATAGTGAATAAAGCATCAAGGCAAGCATGGGATGTTGTTGATATAGCATATCCTCTAACCATGAATAGGAGGATTAGATTGAGGTATTCCTCGGATATTGGTCAACGATGTCTTCAAGTACTAACAACAACAACAACAACAACAACAAGAAGAAGAAGAACACTTCATACTCCTCATCATCTAGAAGCTGTATTATGTGGTGATGTTACTCTAGATCCCAAGGATTGGTCTCTATTCACACCATTAATACTACATCATCATCATCCATCTGGTAGTAGTAATAGTAGATATCATTATTAAAAGTAGCATTAATAAAGTCAGATAATACATGGGTAATATGTCGAGATGGTACATGCTCTGAATGTATTAATAACGGGGAGATTAGATATAATACATTTAATGGTCAAAATGATGATGATGATGGAGTAACAAATCCTATACCATTATTCATGTCATCGTCATCATCATCATGGAATGCTGCTAATAATAACAACAACACTGTTACTAGTACTATGAATACTCAATGTAACTTGGATAGTATAAGAAGGATAGCCATCCCTGAGGTAGTAATAATAACAGCGGTATTATATATCCGTATTATATGATGATAGATACATGTATCAGTTGATGAATATATCAATGCTGGTGGTCATGCTCATCATCATAGTGGTTCTATAGGATGCTGGTGCCAAGAATTCCATAGTAAGTGTTATTACTATTACTACTCTACTATATTCATGATCGTGATATCGAGTTAGGTATACCCCAACGTTTGTTGACTAGATCAGGACTACATCACATGAATCTAGCATATCTACAGCAATTTAATAAAGGATCTATCACTACATCACATTACACAGATAATAATGATGACATTATCGATAACAAGAAGATGAAGAACATGTTTAATAAGAGGTAATACTAGTTGTAATACTATTAGTAGGAGTATTAACAGCACTACTTGTATTACTGTGTGTATAATAGTAGAGTTCTTTAGAAATATCATCAACGGAGAACTAGGGGATACTACATATGATGATCTACCTACTTGTGAATCTAATACTGATGTAATAATAATACTACTATACTAAGGCAGTATTATTATTATTCTTGTTATAGGGATGTACTTATGAGGAAGTACTGATAGCTAACTCTAGGATGCACTATTCTAGTAGTATGGCAATGAGTCTGGTATTAAGATCATATATTATCTATCACATCATGTACATGATAATAATAATACACTAATACGTGTTATACCATCACTACTACTACTTGTGTTATCCTCCTTACTGGACATCTTTCATGATCCTCTTTATAGTTGTTAAGATGAGTAATATTCCATCTAGTAGAGGTAAGCTTCCATCCCGTCCAACTACTACTAATCGAGGGACTACTCCCACCACAACCCCACAACAGAGAGGTATTATAGCAGCACCACCGCCTAAGCAACATCATCAACAACAACATAGTAATAATAATAAGCACAACTGGAGTAGAAGTGCTGTATAATATTATTCAGAGCCTAGTGTCGTAGTAGCAGGTGGTGAAGTATGGGGTAATAATAACAGGAATAATAATACATGGGCAGCTAGAGCAGCAGCAGCAGCAACAGCAGGAGGAGCATCTAGTAGTAATAAGAGGTTAACAACATCCCCTACTACTCAAGGGAACACTACTACTACTACTCACCAACAACAAGTAACTCCTCCTACATCTACAACGATGCTGATGCCGCAAACGACGACATTCAATGCTAAGGAGGCTGCAGAGTTCTTACATAAGAGTAAGAAGATAGTAGTAATAATAGTTGATAGTAGTAATACTGGTAGGATATGATGCCACTAATGAGAGGTATATAGCATGGAGTCAGTTAGCAGAAAATAGTAGAAGGAAACAACAGCAAGGAGTAGATAATAGACGTAATAATGATGATGCTATATAAGTGTAGTATCCTACTCTATTATTATCAGAGACTGTGTATAAATATGTAGCTGAGAAAAGTTGGGGTAGTAGAGGTGGTAGTATGATGCCTGGTAAAGAGGATTTCGTACATCAAGTAATAGGACCAGCAACTACTACTACTATTACTACTTGTTGTTCTTAGTTGGAACTAAGCTATTCTAATGATGTCTTCTGGGTCTGGTAAGAAGCCTACTCAAGTAGTGTAGATATCTAATACTACTATTCTTATACTTAACATCATAATCATAATCATCATCAGACTTACTGATGTTACTACAAGTACTACAACTATTTGGTGGGCTATGATAAGAGTTAGTACTGTTATTATCATTAACTTGAGTTAGAGTACTAATACAACGTTTATCCTACTCGGTGTTATATAATGTAGTAGTAGTAGGGATAAGGTAGTAGTAGAAGAGGAAATTTCATAGGTTGTTGTTGTTGTTATTTGAGGTATATAGAGGATATCAATGATAGTAGGTACTCTGTTGTTGATTATGACTTTAATTATTATATTGAAGATAGTAGTGTCCTTATATCATAGCCGTATGAATAACATCATGAATATGTTATTATCTACTTATTCCTCTTACTCTTCATATCATCATAAGGAGGAGGATGTTTAAGATAATAAGTGTATACTTGTATTATTACTAATAAGTAGGGATATATTATTATTATATTAGTACTTTTCACTTAGTATACCGACTCAGTATACTATTCATCTTGTAGTAGTAGTAGTAGTAGATTAGGATGATAACTTTATTGATACCATCATGAGCATTTTAGGATTACTTAAACACTGCGGGATTATCATCTATTGTTATTATTCTTGTTGTTGTTGTTGTTGTTATCATCACTTATATATGGATAACACGACCATTGGCGACTATTCAGAAGCCTCTTATAATAATCAAAGAGTTAATGATGATATCTTCCTTATAATATCAAATGAGAATGATGAAGAGGAGATAAGGATATCACAATTACCACTAGTACCAGCAGAAGCTAGATCATATATAGCTAGTAAGTTGTGTAAGTCCTCCAGACAACAACAATATGGTCATAATCATCATGGGCATGCTATACTATCGGATGATGATGATAATAATAAGGATGATGATGATGATGATGCGGAGTTTTGGTATAAGGTGTATATGGCCTCCGCCGCCACCACCAGTGATAGTAGTATATCAAAAAGTAAAGGTGTATCATCCAATGCTGCACTATTGGAATGGTAATAATATTTTGCTACTACACCAACTACTACTACTAACATCATCTATACTAATAGTATTGTTATTGTCTTTAGTATACTTACTAGAGGTTATGTTCCTACACCATCATCATTTCCTTTACGATTATTACAATGTCAAGTAATGGAGATAGAAGGATATGATAATGATAATATAGAGGAAAAGTATCAGGAATTATTGGAGTAACCAACAACAACAAGAAGGAGACTACTAACGCTATACCATTATCTTAGTTTCGCCGCTGCTGCTGCTTCTACTACTACTAATACAACAACAATGACGATGATGATGAATCAGCAGTCTACTAGTGTGGGTAATAGTAGTAATAATGGCCCTCTAGCACTATTACACTACTTACACTTCATTATGAGGAAAAGAGGTATACGAGCAGCGATAGACTTATTCACTGATCTCTATCAATGTAATAATATAGATAGTATTATAAGTATAGTAGTAATCATGGTAACCGTTTTAGCCGAATCGGAATTACTAACTTCGGAGGTTTATATCGCCGTTGCATATTCAATAGTCTGGTATGGGTATACTCAACAACAACAACAACAACAAAAAGAAGAAGTAGATGATTATGATTATATCCAACGTAAGAGTACTGCGATATCTGTATTAAGAAAAGGGATAAAGAGGTAATATAGTAGTAGATTATTATTATGATGTCGTATACTCCTTATTACATTTATAATCATCATCTTGACCACCATAGTAGTACTACTATTCAGATTACGTGAAGGTTTACAAGTCCCTAATACTAGATCCCTCTATGCTACAACTACTACTACCACTAGTAGTAGCAGCAGCAATATTGGTACATTTACTACACAACAAGACGCTAGCAGCCAAGAGCTGAAATCATCATCATCATCTTCGTTATCGTTACAGCAATACCATCTACTTGGTAAAGTAGCTCAAGTAGAGTTAGCTTTAGTGGATTTCCAAGCATATTGTAATAATGATAAGGATTCGGCATTCATCACATTATCAAGGCTTATAGTCGATATTGGTAATAATAATACTACTATTATCATCGTCATCATCATCCTTCTTTATGTTGTTGTTAGAGCATTTCTATTTATCAGCATGTATCAATAATACATCTAATCCTGAACTCTATAGGATAAGGAGAATGGCTTGGACCAAATGGGAGGATATTATTAATAAGGATTTTGATTGTGATGCTCAAACTATCAAAGGGATGCAGGTTATAATAATAATAATAGTAGTCGTATTCACCCTACTTCTCCTTCTTCTTAGTTTCTACATAGAGAATATCTTAGACATTCAGGATCAGTTGATAAAGGGAGACCATCAACAGTAGCATCACTCTTATCACAAATACATCATACACAACAACAACATGATAGTAGTAGTAGTAATCATATAATTGTACTACTGTTATATCATCGATTCTTTTAGATAAATTGATCAATGCTGGAAATAATAATAATACTACAGCGATGAATAGTAACGATGTTATATATCATTTATCCCCAGAGGAAGAGGAGGAGATTAACTTGTCAAAAGCAGTTAGTTGGTTCGAACTACAACCATCAATAAATGAGGTATATATTCGAAGTTTCATGACGATGATAATGATTGCCACCTTAATAGAGTAGTAGGCACTACGTCATCTCAAGGTTGGTAATATGTTGATACCGGATACAGCATTATTGGAATACTTCAATGATCATCATCAGCATCACCATTCTCCTACTACTACTGCTGCTGGTGATTACCGTACCGCAGTATTATAAGTAATTATAGTTGTCACTATTCCTCTTAGGTTATCCTCATGATGTTGAACAATCTAGGAGGATTGATTATCATGATGATGGAGATGATGATGATGAGGAGGAATTAAAATCATTGTTACAACTTGGCGATCTAGCAGCTACATTATTAGATGCATCTGATATGGGAGGGGATAAGGAAACAGAATTACATCAAGTTGTTAGACCTGATATTACCAAAATGTTACCGTAATAATAATAACAATGATGATGATAATAGGTTATTCTTACTTGTTATTATTGCTAGATACAATGCTCAAGAGGATCAGGTCCTAAGTGGAGGTACAAGTACTTCTGCTTTCTTATCAGCTAAGCATCATCCACATCATCATCATAACGAAATGGATGATATTAATGGGAGCGGCGGTGGCGGTGGCGCTGATATAGATGATATGACTATGATGATGATACCAATGATAATACAGACTGTATTACAAGTTCTACCTAAGAGAGATCTTATGACGAGTAAAGTGAATCATTATTATTATTGCTATTTCAAATATTTATACAGGTAATTATCAATCAGTTGCTGAGGAATGTGCTAAGACTATGAAGGCTATACCTATACTAAGAAGAGTTGATGATGATATACTACTCGATGTAATAGGGCAATAATGGTATGTACCTATATATTTACTTGCCAAGATTGATCGTACTACTCGTCAAAATGCCGAATATCGGTTGGCTAAGAAGGATCAGCCAGATGCAGTTAAGAGTAAATCATCAGCAGTAACGACATCAGCAGAACAGGGAGGTGGTGGTGTAGTATGTTACTGCAGCTGTTACAGCTGCAGTAACAGCAGCTAGTCAAGCATTAGGAGAAGCTACTGCAGTAAGCCCTAATGATAACTATCCTTATCATCTCATGTATTCAGGCTGTTGTTGGTGGTGGTGGAGTAGTAAACCCATCAGTGGTAGTGAAGAAGGAGGAACCAAGTGACAATACTTATCGTTGGAAACCTATACGATTACCTCAATCTCGCTTTAACAACAGATGAACGTTGAAACCCTTACATAACACCAATCTTGTGTTGCCTCTAGTAGTAGTAATCATCTAATCATATGAAGTACCTTAATATTACCTTCGATGAAAGCCTCAAGTGAAATACACTCCTCCGAGGTTTCACTCTCCATCAACATGTACTGGTACTTAACTAAGCTCATCACGATGTCCAATATGAAAGGGATGTTGTATGAACTACCGAACGTTGGACCTTGTTGATGACTTGATTAACTCGGTATATTTCATATCTCCTTGATGATATCCATCATTTTCGATAGGTTATTCTTAACCAACATAGTTGGTGAGAGATGTCCATTTATTGGCATTTTATTTTACGCACTAGTAGAATGATATTATTGGGGACATTACCAGTGGATTTAGATAGTTCACATTACCGAGGCTGATGATATTACTGGGAACAACGCTACTAATGATAAATTAACCAATAGTAGACATGCTGCATAGTAATAATGGAACTGTCATAATGATAATAATACTATAATGATGATTATCATCATTTATGAGCTTATCCCTCTGAAGATATCCTCTTTATAATACCACTGGGGAAGTGTATTTCCTTGCTACCATCGGGATAATGATATTCCTAATATAAGAACTACTATAAAGTTTATGATGATGAGATAATACCTTCTGTCCAGTATTAAATATGAATATATCAGTAGAATCTGGTAGAGTCTTCTGCCTAGTACCACCATCAACATACCAATACAATTCAGTACCATCATTTATCTTGCTTCTAATATCACCGTTGGGTAGATATGTACGTGATACTAATGCTTTATTACACTCACCACTGCTACTAGGCCATACAACTTTCTTAAGACCAGTAGTAAAAGTGACAGTCCTGATACCAGTAGAGTATAGACGATCACAACGTTTACCATCGTCTGTTAAACTTTCTGAAATTAGTGTACCATATTTTGTATCGTTATCATTATCATCATTGTTATGAATATGACCATAGAAATACCAGTAATCATCATCATCATCATCATGAGTAACCCCATCCTCCTCATTAATAGGTTGTGATGATGATGATGATGATGATGCATTATTGGTTGTAGTGATAGGAGGATGAGTGGTAGTAGTAGTAGTAGTAGGAGGAATAGCAATATAACCGATACTAGCTTTGCTAGTCTCTCTATTGGTAGTTTCATTGGCAATAGAATGATGATGATGATGGTCATCATCATCACGACGGATAGCACTGGTCATATTCCTGATCATGAATATTACCTCTACAGCATAATTAGTATTATTATTACCTTTTATCTCCTTTAACCTTTGTTATTATCTTATTATTCCTCATTGATGTACCACCTTCTTCTCCTTCTTCCTCCTCTGGATCTACTAGCTCTTTCAACCATCTCTCTTTACATCGTTTTAACTAATAATATTATTCTGGTCGGCAAAGCCGACGGGTATATGATATTATTACTTCAGCAACTAGATGTTTGTTCTTCATTTGAAGTTCCACAATGAGTGTATTAAGTCGTTTAATCTCCAAATCAGCCTTCTTAGTCTTATTATCAACTTCCAATTGGAGTTCCAATATCTTATCCTTCAACCCCCTCTCCTCATCTTTCCATTTACTCTAATAATAACTTATCATCGTAATAATAATAAAGGATAATGGTAATACTCACCTGCTGTGCATTTATATGCCTATAACGATCCTTCTCTTCTTGGAATCTTTTCCTCTCCCTTCTTAATGCTACTCTATCATCATCAATACTCTTCCTAATATCATCAGCCTCTTCCTTAGCTCTATCCCTATATTATTGTTTAATAATAATAAGCATGGTAAGCACCATGTAGTATTAGTGTTATTATTACCTTATCCTTTCTGCTTCCTGTAATAGGTTTTCCCTCTCAATTCTTAACGTTTTGCATATCTCGTTCTCCTTATTAAACCTTACAATTATATTAAAGACAACATCCTCGATAGTACTACTACCTCGTAATCTGCTTATCTAGTAATGCTAGTTTTTCCTTTAATAACTTCCCCTCCTCCTTTTCCTTTTCCTTCTCCTCCTTATCATCATCCTTATTTCCCTCCTGTTTATTCCTGGTAGTTGTTGTCCTTCCTTTATTGCCCATCCCTACTTTATCATTATTACCATATATAAGTTTAGCAACAGCATCACCCTCCCAATGAGCAGATAATATATGCCTCCTAGAGCCTATTGTCTGTTCTTCTTCTTCTCGAGGTATTACTACTACTCCCTCATCTTCGTGAATACTCTTACACGTCGTCACTACAGGTATCTCCTCCTCTTCATCGTGTTGTGGTATTAGACCATTATACAATACATTGTTATTAGTGGACTGTCCCTCCTCTACTATCATATAATCATCATCATTATTAAGGTCATCATCATAATCATCATCATACAATGATTTCCTCGGTAATACCATATCAGTCGTCGCAGATGTCGACGATGTCGTCGCAGATGTCGTCGTAGTAGTAGGGATATTATCGTCAGATCTCGATACATGCTGCTGCTGGTGGTGCTGTTGCTCTTGCTGTTGCTGATCTGTATTGAGGATAATACAACAAACAATATATAAACAACGATGATCATGTATTACTCCTCCTCTTCATCATCATATCGGTATTCCATTTTATGCCTATTTTATTATTCGCCTTCATCCTCATATTATTATTGTCATCCTTGATAATATTAGCCTTATATGCATTATTCTTGGATGACCTAGGTGGTATGTAACTCCTAGGCATCCTCGCACCTGTTGATAGGCTAATCATCATTATCAGCAGTATTAAATAATACTACTATTAGTACTACCTTTCTTAAGAAAGGGACGTGGATGATGGTGATGATTAGGAGCAGTTACACCACGCTGTAGTTTCTCATTATCATCCTGTATTCCTCCTCCTCCTCCCCTTTTTTCCTGATACGTAATATTCTCTATTTCACATGTCATTGAAATGATAATAAATAGTATGATATTCACTATCGTACCGATGTAATAATAATAACAACTAAACAAGTACACTATTAATAGGAAATGATTACGTGAATATTATCTCAAAAGGTGTTAGTATCATCAGTGTGTATCATTAACCCTTCATTATTATCATAATCTTCTTCTTGTTGTTGTTGTGGTGATGTAGTAGTATTAATATTAGATATAGTAGTATTAGGTAATGTAGGGGCAATACTAGGACCAAGATAATCAGCATTAATAGTACCAATAGCGAATAACTGATTACCATCTCTTCTCACTCCCATTATACGTACTCGTACCTATTAATACCACTCCTTCTTCTCCACATCATCATCCTTATTACTGTTACCTCAGAGTCTTGTTGTATAACGACTGTTTGATCAGCATCACTATAACATACAGGAGTAGCGGTTTCACGGAAGATAACATCATCAGGCATACTCTGAATATGATAATAATAGATGATATTATAATATCAACCCCCTTACACTCCTTGATACAAATACTTTCATTGGGCCGAAGTATGCAAAGAATCCAAGTTTACTAACTTCACTTACCCAACAATCCATTACCTAATAATATAGTATTACTCTGTGTGTATTATTATTAGTAGTACTACCTCATTTTTAAACGGTCTAAATATTATACCTTGAAATACAACATTAACTAATGCCATACCAGTACCATCTTGTATTTTAGGTTTTGATTTATCTACTATATTTATTATATGTACTATTGTACCATCATGATTCTTTGATAAATTCCCTTCCAATTCTACTCGTAGTTGTGTATCCAATCTCTGATAATAATAACATTACCATATTAGTAGTTATTCATAATATTATTACAATATCAAACATAGGACCAAGGTCACTAGGCTTCATAGCCACTGTCTTATTATCAGTTAACACGAAATACATAATAATAATGCTAAATAAGAATAACAAGAAGGGGGGAACGTTGGTGTAGTAGTCGTCTTCGTCAAGTGCGGAGAACCAGGTTTTACCAACTCGCCAAGCTTGGTGATTTCGGGTCCTAATGAACTCTCGCCAACACGCTCAATCATGGGATACGACCGCTTCTGGACCATATTTCACCTCTTTGGCGTCGACACCTAACGAATTTCACCGAGATGTGGCGGAAACTGGTTGAGGAAATCCGTAATTTCGTTCGCCCAAATGATCTATTCCGTTCTGCGCGCACGGTTACAGCAACTTGGTATTGGTGTAACATGCCAGTGGCTCAGATATTGCTATAAAACTTGGTGAACTTATCGGTATTCGCCAACTACGTGTCGTAAATCGCCGATATCTTGGTATAATCATTTGTTTATGAAGATTACACCATCTTTCGCGATATCCGCCTTTTATCGATCACGGTTGGTATATTCCCGAGTCGGAGTCGAATATCGCCAGGTGATTTGTTCAAATCTGGTTTTGTGACAGGCTTTCGCCACAACTTTGAGATGTTTCCTTTCCGGCGAGAGTTTTATCAAGGCCGCATACCGCCAAGTTGGATTCAACCGCACACTTCCCCCTTGGTTCTGCTTTTCGTTGTCAGTGACTTTCGATGTCTTTGGACTCTGAGTTCAAATGATTATCATGTCTTGTGGTAGGCCGATCGAGTACAGGAGAGTTCGCGCGGGAAGCCCAGGATCTACTTACATGAGTTTTACCACGGCAGAGTTAATCCTTTGTCAACTTTGCCGAGCCGGCAAGGCCCAACGAGGAAGTTGAACAGCGTCGTATGGCCTTGTATGAATCGGTCAGTGATCTCCGATCATCATATCTCCATAGAGATTCTCCTTTTCGATGGAATGCTCCGACCAAAGCTCGAGTTCAATAATTCATGGCTGAATAAGGCTCCGGCCAAGGCTCCGACCAAGAAGCAGCTCAGGCTTATTTGGAGAGACTGCGGCAGCACTTGAAGGAGGTTCAACAAATTGGGTCACAATACATCAAACAGGTGGCAGGGAAGCGAGCGCTGGAACATAGAGAGGATATGGAGCCTGAAGAGGTGTTTCAGGTAGGTTGTCCTAACAGGATAGTATCCTAGTGCTGGTGACTTGAGTTTAGGTGGGCGACAAAGTTGCCTTTAAAAGAGCCTCTTCGGCCACAGTACATAGCTCTAAGTTCCAGAAGCGCAAGTTCCATGGGGTGTATCTGGTGACCAAGGTGTTGTCCCCAACCAGTTACCGGTTACTAGTTACCGTTACCTGGTTACCCCATTACCAGTCGTTGCGTCCCGAAACGACCTTATTGGTAACAGCGCAACAATTGCCATAAGACACCGTGAACGTAGTGGACAGCTAAACGAAGCCTAGAGAATAACCAGTTCTTGTTCCCCTTTAAAACGTGTTTTTTACACTACTCAGTTCTTGTGTTATCTCGGAAACTGCTCCAGCACTCAGCATAGCCCCACAAGGCTCGCTTTCTGCCGATTAACACACAGAGGTCTTCTTCACCTTCAACTACCAACTCCTCACCATCACGGTCTCCTCAAAGACGATACAGGTAAAGATCGTCTTCTCCGGCATACCAGTCGCCCTCAACACTGACGACCGAATACTTCTGACGAACTTGGCGGTCTAGCGAGAAGTTCGACCAAACGAACACCTTGTCTCCGGGGACTATTGACATGTGATTAACACAAGGATTCTGAATTCCGAGTCAACACTACCATCAAAAAAACAACACCAACTAATGAGATTAACTCACTCGCCTTTCCTCAGCCTTGAAAGGCCACCGCCTTATTCAAGGCTCACCATCCTTCATTCGGAGCTTGATGCGCATCCGCTCGTTGTGCTTTCTCAGTTGATGAATGGAGAATCGTTCATGTGCACGGCGATGACCCATGAAGCACTTCAGGGCACCGTGCAGGCCCTCGGCAGCGTTGTCTGTACTATGTCGCATGCTCGCTGGAGCTGATCAGACTGATCAGATCAGAATAATATACCCGAACGTGAGGTGCCTCGCCAATGGAGGATCAGACCTGAAAGAGACCCTTTTCCGAGATTATGAATTAACAGAACCCGACGTTGTAGTAGTAGAGCGCTCGACACGACTATCGGGGGCGGGCTTGAGTGAGAGCGAGTTGTCAACAATAAACTTAAACAGAATAAGGTCCTCCAAGACTCAACTTCTCCTGAAAAGCAACACAGTATAGAACACAAAAGCGAAACTTCCTACTTACCGGAAGACAGTAGAGAACGGAACTTATCACGACACTGTTGACCGGTCTTAGCTGGGCATTGTGAGCTTCACATTGTCTTCACAATGTGAAGACTCAGTAGGAAAATACCGATAGAAAATAAGACCAATTGAATCCGAGAGCTTTCATAGTGGGAATGCTCTCGGATTCAATTGAAATTCACACCCGAGATGAACAGAACGACCTCATCGCGTCCAGAAGTTGTAGCACCTCATACGCTTACTCGTTGAGGGTTCAGCCAGCGACAGAAATTTTCGTCACAGAATCGTCATCGTGGGGAGATAACGAAGAAGAAGTAGCAGTAATAGTAGCAGTAGAGTGTCGTTGCAAGCAGTAACTGACCTCGAAGACTAAGAGAAGTAGCCGAGTCGCGAGCCATGCTGAGAGTCGTAAATAATTAATTGACGGCGTGAATTGGTCCCTGCTCCATTACCATCATCTATGGGGATAAACCAACGTTGAGTCTTGATATAATGAGCTTGTACGAACTCCAATGACTATGTATGCTGGACACCACCAGTTTGGTGGCACCAAAAGTTTGGTCCAATTTGGACCGTCCAAAACATGAATCGATAGCCAGGGCGCACGCTGTTCGATCCATATTTCACAACCCTAAAATCACCTACTTGGCAATCCTTGTCCAGAAGACCAACTTGGCGGGAGCTGTCCATGTGCAGTTATTGCCAGTACTGATGTTGGCGGAATGAGAACAACACGCAGATTACTGCACATCTGTTGAATTTTGCAGAATCCACCAAATCCTAGTCCAAATCAGTTGTAGAGTAACGTATTTCATCACATTGTTGTAATCTGTTCCAACACTGGTATCACCTATAATTCCCGTCATTAGGCCTGCGAATTTGTTTGGCGTCATTTTGGCGAATTCTGAGTTGGCGAAATCTGATACAGCCGTCAAGTGGTGGTGGTTAAAAGCGCTCGCCCTCCACAAGGGGGGCCGGCCAGTGGTCCTCGTTGATTGGGCGTAGAACATACCTATATGTTACCCGACTATGGCTAAGGCATGTCGAAGGAATACATTTCATCATACAGCCATCAGGTTGTTGTTGTTATTATGGAGCGTGTTACATTAATCTCGAGGCGACTGGTTTCTCACTTCATCATAGGTCGCCATTACAAGAAAATGACTAGACGTCCACCTAGATGGGGGTCATCATATACGTAACGAATGATTCGTGGTGCAGCTGTAAAGTATTAATCATTAACTTTGGTGCAGAATGATAGCAGTCATATGTGAACATGCTTGTCCTCATCAATTTATGCTCTTTTATAATACTCATATCATGACATAGTAGAATCTATAGCCTATCCCGTTTTTCAAATATAGTAGGCATATCCGATGGAGAGCTCCTAGTCTTGCTCGATCTTGGTCAGCTCGAGCTCGATGGAACTTGTTGTGGCAGCATATTTGTGATTCATTATTATTAATGTAGTTATGCAACAACATTGATGGGGAAACATGACGACTCATTAATCGATGGTGACTTGGAATAACTTGGATTAAAGACATCATCATTATCTGGGAGTTTCTACGATAATAAGATAGTATTTGAGTAGATCCAGCAAGTACGACTACGACGTAAGAGTACTACTACCATCCTTAATCAGTCTTCGGCTGCCTCCTCCTTCTTCTCCTCTTCTTCGTAGTGTTTTTGTTATCATTATGTTATTACGGCTAAGTGGTAGTAGATTAATGGCTGCATTCTGGGAGACTGGATATAATAGACCTGGTAAGAAGAGGATATTTGAGAAGAACTTTGGACTATTGTAATAATAGTAATAATGGTAACGTTGTTGTTGATGTTGTTGTATTTAGTTTTATATACTTTGGATTCTTATGTCCTACATTAATGACTATATTTGGATCTAATCCTAGATTATTATTATGGTTTATGGATGAATATCGTCCATTAGAATATCCACCAAGATCTGATCCAACTATTATTAATGAGATAATGAATGATAGAATACCAGAATCATCTAGTATAGAAGCGTAATAATAATAGCGGTGGTAGTATATACTTACACTAGTATCAAGCAGGTATGAGAAGGAGGGGTTAGATGCACTATATTCTAAGGCACTTCGTAGTAAGAAACAACAACAACAAGAACAACAATTGATCAATTATCATGAGGATATGGAGGAATAGTCTGATGATAGTTTCAATGATATTAATAACATTATCATTAGAGTTTTCTCTACTCGATCATGCTCTTGATCATCATCATAATAGTAGTTATAATAATTATCATGGACAGTAGTCTATCATCATCACCAACTAAAGATGAACTACATAAGTTGGATGCACAAGTTCAATCGTGGATGATCAATAATCGGTAATATTAATAATACTATTACCAGCAGTAGTAGTTGAATATTATTAGTATTATATTATCACCGTATGAGCGTGCACCAATATGGAAACGTAATAATTATGGTCTAGCCTTTGGATCATTGATTGGTATATCTACATATTTCTCATGGAAGACTTTATCAACTAATACAATGCTTAAAGGTGATGATGATAATAATAACAAGAATATTACTTCTATTATTATAGGTGCTGCTCCTGTTACTGTTCGTAATATACCTGCTCTTATACCAGCTACTATCATGTTTGCTGTTAGTAGTAGAGTTATACAGAATAATATTATGATATCATCATGTTATAATGATGTATTAAAACAAGTAATAATAATATTAACAACCCTATTACTTGATAATCATATTCTCTATAGAATACTAATCTTGGACATATGTGCCGAACCTTCCTAGCACAGATAAGAGGAGGAGGAGGAGGAGGAATACACCCATTATCACCATCTCACGAAGGAGGTAGTACTACTAGTAGTAGTACTCTATCATCATCATCATGTTGTTGTTGTTGGTCGTGTTGTTGTTGTTTAATGCTACTACTAGCATGGTCCTCTTTTAATCCATGTATATCATACCTTTAGATATCAGCAACCCCACTGCCTCTTATCTATCATCACCGTATGAACATCATGCTACATCTCATTCTAATGAGAGGAGGAGGTGGTGGTGGAGGAGAGGATGGTTTTATCAACAACAACAGGAAGGAGGAGGAGGAGGAGGAGGAGGGGAATCTCCTAGTAAATTATCATCATTTAATGGTATTACTACTAGAAGTAGGATAATAATAGTATGATTATGATCGTAGATTAGTATTGTAGGTCGTACTAGTAGTAATAATGATGATGGTAGTGGTAGTATTCATCATCATCATCATCCATTACCCCTTAATCCTATACAACAAAGAATATTGGTTAATGAACAAGTGAACCAGGGAGGAGTAGGAGGAGGACAGCAACAACAGCATGCGGTGTCTAACTATGATAATACCAATGTATGGGGTGAATCATACGATCCACCACCACCACCACCTCACCAACAGGAGCAGCAGCAGCCCTCAGGAACAGGAGTAAGTGAGGAAAGGAATAACAATAGTAATAATAATGATATACTCTTCTTATGGACAATCCTATTCTTTATCAGATTCTTCTTCATTATTGTCTGATAATAGAAATACTCATTATCATCATCATCAAACTTGGGATAACATAAGAGCATCATCATCATCATCAACAGGAGTAGTAGGAGGAGGAGAATGAGGAGGAAGAGGAGTATGATTATGATGTGGTTATTGGTTTCTATTATTATCACTTGTAGTGTTATTATTATCATTACAACACTATCATTATCATCATTATCATCATCATCATCATTGAGTGTAGTATGTATCCTAATAATGATAGCGACACTCAACAAGAACCCCAAACGTCTATAGGTGGTAAAAGACTTCCTCCTCCTCGTCCTACCACCTCCTCTATGATGCCATCATCATCATCATCTGATGGTGATGGTAGTGGTAGGTATAATAATAGTATTATACACATATGATCACTATTCTAAGGTGAATATGATACTTATCATCATACTATTACTACAATACAATTGGAGGAATCTAGGAATGTATTACATAATGCATCATCATCATCATCACCCCATCATCAACAACATGGTAATACTACTACTGCTACTATGAATCAGGTGTAGGGATAATAGTAGGAGCAGAAGTAACGAATAGTAGTATGTACGACTTCAATCATAATCATCATCATCATGCTCCTCCCCATTCTAGTCATAACACATTATTCAATACTACTACTACTACTACTGATGGAGGTAGTAATAGTAGTAGTGGACGATTATATTATGATGTATAGTAGCGACTACTACGTCGACGATGGTCTTGAATGATGATGATATACCAACAGCGATACCTATTCATCTTATAAAATCGAGGAGTGCATGTAATACTACTACTACTATGGTAGTATTATATACTCACAATACGCAGGTTCCTGTGTTGTGAGTGAAGCTGCAGGTAATTATTTATCTAAGCATATACAGGTGAATATACATATGTACGTATTATTATAATGATTATCTTATAGACACTCATATTACATATTACACAAGAGATTATACAAGATAAAACTACTTCCATAACACAACATGGGGAACCTATCTATCAATCACTTACTTCTACAACAACATCTCAACAACAAAGAGGATTCCCCAAAGAGACTGGAGTTAATACGAGTAATAGTATATAGTATTATGATATTATACTCTATTGTTGTAGAAGTGCATACTTGGGGATTAGGTATAGATCAGGAACGTATAAGTGTTAGAGATGTTATTGGTAATAGAATACGAAGCGTAATATTATTATAATATCATTTAAGGTACTTTAAGGAGATTAGGATGGTCAATAGCAGATATTCCTACACCTAGTACACCATCTGAACAAGTGATATCATCAATAACTGTTACTATTATAATATTATTATTAGGTTATACCATTATTAGTACATGAGAAAAAGTCTAGTGGTGGAGGGACACTACCAATTGCATCATCTTCATCAAGAAGGAGAGGTACAAGGAGAACAACAACAACAAGAAGTCCTATGATGCCTTCTTAATGAACATTCAACCACCACTAACACTAGCATTAGCAGCAGCAGCAGCAAGTTTGTTAATACTTAATGTTGCGTTCTCTTTAGTATTGGCAATGCCTTATATCACCGATTCAAACCGTCATCACATTTAACTGCTCTATCTGAAGGCTCAGATCATCGTCATCAGTCTAGCTATAATAATTGATGGTATGATGTTTCCATGTATGGTGTTGTAAGTAGTTGTGGTAATAGTAGTAGGCACGGGAGCTTGTAAGTTTAGCCCTAGTCAGACCAACTAGGGCTCGTAGCCCATCATCCGGGCTCAGTCGTGGAAATAGTCGACCGTAGGACGTATATGTACAGAGCAGGTGTGAAGGGAGAGTCACAGTAGCTATTATGACGTACTAACTTCAGACCTCCTACTACTACTACTACTACTACTACTACTACTACTACTACTACTAATCTTGCGCACTTGACTTGTCTTGGTGATTTCCTAACGGCCCCTAACGTTGCCTAATCTTCTTCATCATCATTGATTGTGGGTAGTAGCATCGGCAATCTAGGCCTACTACGATATAGTAATGGCAACAACAACAACACTACATCATCACCACCATCATCATCACGACAATACTAACCAGCAGGAAGAGGAGGAGGAGCAGAGGGGGGGAGGATACTATGATGATAATAAAGAAGAGAAGGGTAATAATAATCATATACAGTATGATGATATTATATCATCAACAACCTACTAGTGCAGCTACTTATCCTTCAGGACCTACTACTACTGCTACTGATGGTGTTGATTTATTATCATCATCTTCGTCGTCGTCGTTGTCATCATCACTACTTGATTGTTGTAGTTATGATGATTTTATTATTGGTAAAACCTTGGGTACTGGATCATTCGGCAGAGTTAGATTTGTTACCAATAAGGCTACTCATAATCATTATGCTTTGAAAATACTTAAAAAAGCATCGATTATCAAACTTAAACAGGTAGTATAATAATATGTGTACATATCATTATTATTATACTTATTAGGTTGATCATATAATATCTGAGAAGAATATTCTTAAGAGAATACATCATCCAAATATAGTAAATCTATATGGATCATTCCAAGATAGAAGATATCTTTATTTAGCTATGGAGTAATATTATCATTATTATAACTAGTAATATTATTATTAACAAGTATTATTAGGTATGTTAATGGTGGTGAATTCTTCTCACATTTACGTAGGGCAGGTAGATTCAATAATGAGATATCTAGATT
>NW_003213081.1:217468-248639 GCF_000006405.1 Perkinsus marinus ATCC 50983
GTAGACTGGTGGACACTGGGTATATTAACATATGAGATGATAGTTGGTTATCCACCATTTGTTGATGAGGATCCTATGGGTATTAATAATAAGGTTAATATTATAGAATATGATATTGATTAGGTATATATCAGAAGATATTGTCGGGTAAGATAGTATTCCCTCGTTACTTTGATAAAGATGCTAAAAGTCTAGTAAAGAGGCTCCTTACGGCTGATCTAAGTAATAATAATCATAATCTTCACTTTACTCGCTTATCATCAATATATTCAGCTAAGAGATATGGTGAATTAAGGAATGGAGTTGATGATATTAAAGGATGTGATTGGTTTATTGGTATTAATAATAATAATAACACAATATTTAACATTATTATTATTTAGGTTTATCATGGTATGATCTTTATAATAAGAAGATACCAGCGCCATATAAACCTAAAGTCAAATGTGATACTGATACATCTAATTTCGATAATTATCCCGATTCAACTGATGGTTTACCACCAGTAATACAGCCTGAACAAGATCCTTTTCTTCATTGGTAATATTATTATTACCGATAGTATATCTCAAGGCTTTAATAACAACGAATTATCATTTTCCGAATATTTCATTATATCTTGGGTTATTATTAGTTACAATATTGATAAATTCAACAAAAGTATGTCGACGAAATAGAATAATGAATCATCTTTTCTTTTCTATTCAACCACCTCAACTAGACTATCATCAATATCTGCCCAATTATCATAAATAGCTCCACATAACTCCACAAGATATCCAGCATCATCAACACTACACGTCTCCCTAAAATATATAACAATATTGTTAGTACTAATTTATTATTATTATTACCTGCATGAATGCATAGCCCATTGTGGTGCACCTAAATCAATAGTTCTAATACCAAGATTAGCACTCATCATTGGTCCAATAGTAGATCCACATGGGGAATCGTTACGTACTACAAAGTCCTGTATTGGGATAGTACTATTATTATTATGACCACCATCTTTACTGCATAATGTCCTTATCATTGATGCAGTGAGAGGTGTAGTAGCATATCTTTGATTAGCATTATTTTTAATAACAATACCATCATGTAGATATACTTTATGTTCAGATTGATGTTTACTTGAATAATTAGGATGTATACCATGAGCACCATCAGCTGATACCAATATAGACCTAATATAATAATAATGAATATAATCATGATATTACTATTATTACCTAGCAATGATAGATGGAAGATAATTATCGGATATATTTAATGATGATAATATACGCTTCATCCAAGTATGTAGTGTCATTGAGTTAGCACCAGTATAGGAAGTAGATCCACATTCTTCATGATCAAATGCAGCAGCAATGTATATATCATTACCTAGCAACAAGTAGGGATAATGCTGATTATGATGATTATGCTAGTATTACCATTAATAAGGTGATCTGAATGAGATGATAAAGCATCCATACAAGCCCAAGTTGATAATAAATTATCAATTCTTGGTGAACTAATAAACTCATCATATACCCCAATAATGGATGATGGTGTTGCATCCATAAGACAGATATCAAAATCAATAATATCTTCAATCGAACACCTACAATAATACAGGATTACTATCATTATTAATAATACTTATTACTTGGCTTCTTTAGCTAAGAGCTCCATCAGTGCTCTATGATTACCATTTACATCATCATTGATGATATCATGCTCGGGGTCGGCGGACTTGTAATATTTTGATGAACAGAATACCGGCATTAAATGCTCCTCAGGATTAATCTAATAGAATCATGATGATAATAGTATTAATAGACCACCACATTACTACTGATACTTACCTTAAATCCAGCATTCCTTTCTTCAGATGTCTGTAAATGTATAGCTAGATTGGGTATAATAGCTATTGGTCTATTTACTCTAATAAGCCTTTCTTCAATAGTATTATTATTATTGATAATAACCTTACCAGCCATACCTAAACCTCTATCAAACCAAGTATGCCATAAACCACCACCATATGTAGTAACGCCTAATTGTATAATACCATCTTTAGGTTTAATACATGATCTTGGTCTTAATCTTAAACATGGTGAATCAGTATGAGCACCAATCATTATCATACGACTATTACTATTATCATCATCAGATACTTTGAATTTATTGCCAATAACAAAAGCAAATATCTCAGAATGATTACGAGTAATGAAATATTTACCACCAGGTTGTAAATTAGTATTCTTCTGGTTATTAGTAGTAGTAGATGATGACCATAATGTTGCCTTCTCTGATAATGGTATAAAGCCTTTATTGAGTAATAACCTTTTACTAGCTAGTACTGAATGATAAGGAGATCCAGTTTCGTTGACAAAGTTGATGAACCTTTTACCAGCATTACGATAACATTCATTCATAGTATTATGATGATCACTCATCAAGGAAAACGAGGAATAATAAGGGGAAAACTCCTGACTAGAATCATCATGTAGAACTAGGCTGTTGTTGTTATACTACTACTTAACGCTACTGCTCATTTCATCCCCACACAAGCAAACAACAAGTGAGTATATTGCTGAGGAATTGTTAGAAATATAAAGAACGCAAGTTAGTGGGCCTGTTTCACAGGAGCAACTTAAGGAGCTAATCAAGGTATACTTACTCAACTCATTTCACAACGTTTAGGAGCAACTTAAAGAGCTCCTTAACTTAAGGCGTACTTAAGTATCTACTTGACCATGGTTACAGGTATAGAATAGGATTACATGTTTAGTTTTGTGGTGTAAATGCTCCAGTGGTTAGGTTGTCCGTTTACCATACGATAGCCTATCGTCGATAGGCGCAGGTACAAATCAGAGGAATGCTGTTTCTATGGTTGTTTACTGTTTCGCAACTTCTTTCCTCGATCATGGGTAAGGTATCAATGGTAAGTTACCATTGATAACGAGCTGCAAGGGGATTTCCCACGAATTACAATGTTAGCTAGAAATTACAATGTTAGCTAGAATAAGTCACTCAACGGTCCGCTAAGTAGAAAATATACTCATGTGAACTCAACGATGACGCAAATCACTGAAATATCTCCAAGTCACTGCAACTATCTGCGAACGTAGCTCTTACGAAGAGCGTTCCCGACACCATCCACGGGAGCATCTGGGTCGATCAGAGTCATTCGAGATGACTGTGATTCACCCAGATCCTCGTCTTGTGTTCACAATCAGCAAACATTGCCTCCTCGACGTTTTGCAGTGGCTGATTCTTAAAGGTGACCATATTGTGAAGTTCGGTTCGACTTTTGCTGCGTTAAGGAAATGAACTCTTGGCTCGATTTCTTCGTCTCTCTGGACAAGTGGGAGAGTACCGTGCTGCTATTCGTAAGGTTTCCGGTTCGACCCCTACGAGATACAATATTTAAGCATCGTCTTTCGAAGGGTCCCTGGTTCAACCTCTGTGGGGTGCAATATTAAACACGATACTTAAGTATCTGTTTACGTAGGGTCGGCTCTACCTTAATAAAATTTAAGGAATACTTAAGTTGCTCTTTTAGTATATGCACAGAAACTTAAGGCGCCTTTAGTATTCCTAAACTTAAGGCGCCTTTAGTATTCCTAAACTTAAGGCGCCTTTAGTATTCCTAAACTTAAGGCGCCTTTAGTATTCCTAAACTTAAGGCGCCTTTAGTATTCCTAAACTTAAGACGCCTTTAGTATTCCTAAACTTAAGGCGCCTTTAGTATTCCTAAACTTAAGGCGCCTTAGCGTGCGCTTACTAAAGTAGTGAAATAGAATGTCCTAATTATTTACGGTATACTTTAGGCGTTACTTGAGTTTAAGGCGCAATTTGCTCCTATGAAACAGGCCCATCATCATCATTATCATTTATTTGTTGTTATTGTTGCTAATGGTGTTAGATGTCGATAATATATTAGATATTACTACAGCATCATCAATAGCATCATTAATATCAAGATGTATACTACATCCTTTGGATACTATTAAATCTAAAATACAAGTATATACAACAATAACAGTATGGAGTTATATTAATATTATTATTATCAGGTTAATACAGGGATTAATGGTAGTAATATGAGAATGATGGTAATAATAAGAAATAATATAAAGGAATTATATAAAGGTATTGGTGTAGCTGCATTAGGGGGTGTACCTGCTGGAGCATTGTAATAATAATAAGGCTGCTGCTTTGTATTATTATTGTATAATAACTAAATAAGAAGGTACTTTACTACTTATCATACAATAAGAAATTATGCCCTACAACAACAACAACACCAATCATCATCATTATCATCAAATGGTGATGTTATTGATAATAATAATAAAGTGGTTATTACTAACATTATTATTGATCTAACATCTGGTTTCATAGCAGAGGCTGTTAGTTGTTGTATATGGGTACCTATTGATGTATGTAAAGAACAATTACAAACTCAAAAGGAACTTGCTTTAACTAAATATAAGGGTAATAATAGGATAATGATAGATTATTATGATGGTGATTATTATTATTAGGATCGATAGATGCCTTACGTAGTAAGAGTATATCGCAGTTATATAAAGGTTACTGGGCTACATTATATAGTTTTGGCCCTTTCTCAGCTCTTTACTTTGCATTTGCTCAGAGGTAATAATAATATCACCAGCATCATCATCATCAATCTAGTATGATGATAAGTGTAGATACAAATCATGCCTATTATCGTATTATCAGACTACTACTACTACTACCAATAATAATACTACTACTACTACTATTCCTATTACTACGTTGCCATTCTATGGTCATGTTTTATCATGTAGTGCAGCAGGAGCATCAGCAGCCTTTATAACTACACCATTAGATTTGGTTAAATTAAGATTACAAGTAATAAGAATATTCATGCTATACATATTATGATAGATGAAATATTATTATTATCATTATAGGTCCAACAACGATCATCATCATCATCATTCTACTATACATCATTCATTAATGGTCTTATAACATTGTATAAAACAGAAGGTATTCGTGGCATGTTTCGTGGATCTATTTTACGTGTATTATTCTTTGCACCAAATACGGCACTTACTATGTCTATCATGGAATATATACTACAACAATAACAATAACAAGAAGAAGAAGAAGAACGATGAACTATTGTATTATAATGATGATCATGTAGTTATAATGTTTCTAGACTTATTATATTATGTTATCAGTATGAAAGTAATAATGGCAGGATATTAATACTTTGATACGATGATTTATGAACAACAACAAGAACAACAACAGCAACAGAAACAGCAGCTATCACTACTACCTCCACTGCATCTTCAGAACTTCCTAGATAGGATAATATTGGAATCGAGTATGATAACTTCAATAAAGAGGGAGATATTATTCACTAGTAATAATAATAACACCATTACTGTACTATTACTATTATTATTATTACTAACATCATCAACATCAGTGTGCCACTGCAGTGTCTTCTTAAGTTACTATTGTATTTGGTATTATTACTCTATCAATCGAATCTACAACAATATCATCGGAAATGCTACATATGAAGGATTTGATTGAGGTAATACAGCAGCAGCAGCGTATAACTTAATATTGTTAATATTCAGACCATACATCTTACAAATGATATTGGAGGTAGACAACAACACAATAATAACAATACCATAGAGTAACTTCTTCTTCTTCTTGTTGATGGTATATTAGGTAATCCAGATGATGTTAATTATTGGATTAGTAATATATATCTACCTTATATTGAATCTGATGTATTTAATCCGATTGTAATAATAATATCTAATATCACTTAAATGATGATGATATGGATGATAAAGGTACGGTATAATGATGAAACCAATACGAATAGTAATCCTGTCTTATTAATGTGGCCATTATTCATGATTAATCGTCGTAAACTTGATACATGTCATAATAATAACAATATACAGGATGGTAGTAGTATGATAAGTAATGATGGAGGACTACGACATGAGATGTCGTTCAATACTAAACACGAGTTACTACTAATAAGGTAATGGTGGTGGTAGGTGGGTGGGTGGTCTTACTACTACTACTACTACTACTACTACTACTACTACTACTACTACTACTACTACTACTACTATTAATACTACTCCTTATCATCATAATGAACTTACTATTCTCAGACATCTACATAAAGCTGTATACCGCATGCAGTCATCAACATCATCAGAAGAATTCAGTTATTATTATTATTATGATGGATCACAATACTCCACAACTTCCTCATCATCATCATCATCCTTCTTGTGGTCATCGTCGTCGTATTCACAAGAAACATCTAATTGTCCATCATATTCCTATATTGATGATATTACTATACTCAACAATGTATCATCATCATGTCCTGCTTATAATCATACTATTACATCTAGTAATACACATATCATTACTGCTAATGGCTGTTTACAGGTAATACACTCCCTACTACTACTGCTACTACGGTGGTGATGATGATGATACTACTATGAACAATTCCTTATTAGGCATGCTTACTACCATCATCATCATCATTAGCAGCATTATCATTAAGTCCAGAGTGTATTCGACCATTTAAGAATACTAATAATAGCATACATAATTGGGGTATTATATTAGGATCATCGGATAATATACCATGGTTGGCTACACCAATAATCACTAAACAGCATTTTAATAGTAATACTAATATCATCATGATATGTCGTTGTTATTATTATTAATGTATAGATGTAATAAGCAAAGATTGGATTGGTTATGATACTGCTATGTTTAAGATAAGGATGTCCTTATATCATCCAGGAACTCATATACTTACATTTGTATTAACATTCATTATCATCATTATGGACAATAACACAATAATAATCATTATGTTATTATTATTCAGATAGAAACAAATGGTAATGTTAATCCAATAGACGGTTCTATATCGATCAAGACTCATATTACTAGTATGTGGAATATCCTATATACTATCAACAACAACAACAACCAACAGTCATCTACATCATCATCATCATTTATTGTATTAATATCAACATGTGTAATAAGAATTACTATAATAACTATATACTCACGAGTATGCTGCTGCTGCTACTACTACTACTAGTAGTATTACTTCTCAGATAATACTAGGTATCATTACACTACTACTTGATATACGTTGGGCATCATCATCATCATCATCATCATTGTACCATCATCATCATTACCTTACCTCGGTAATATCAACTGTCTTCTTCTTCTTCTTCTAATGGTAGACCTAATATCAACTGTCTTCTTCTTCTTCTTCTAATGGTAGACCTAATATCAACTGTCTTCTCCTTCTTCTAATGGTAGACCTAATATCAACTGTCTTCTTCTTCTTCTAATGGTAGACCTAATATCAACTGTCTTCTCCTTCTTCTAATGGTAGACCTAATATCAACTGTCTTCTTCTTCTAATGGTAGACCTAATATCAACTGTCTTCTTCTTCTTCTAATGGTAGACCTAATATCAACTGTCTTCTTCTTCTTCTAATGGTAGACCTAATATCAACTGTCCTCTTCTTCTTCTAATGGTAGACCTAATATCAACTGTCTTCTTCTTCTTCTAATGGTAGACCTAATATCAACTGTCTTCTTCTTCTTCTAATGGTAGACCTAATATCAACTGTCCTCTTCTTCTTCTAATGGTAGACCTAATATCAACTGTCTTTTCCTTAGATAGAAGAGAACCATAAGAATGAGGATGATAATAATAGCAGGAATAGGAGATGGAGGCCCATTATGTTTACGTTGGTGAGTATATTACTCATCATTCTACTCTCCTTCTTATACTAATGATGATGAGTATGTCAGGTATTCCTGTGTATTATAGTATCGAGAGTTATACTACATACGGTGGTTATAAGATATGATAATGTGATGGATTCTTTATTATATACTAATAATATCAACAACAACAACAACAGCACATACGAGGATAATAATATCATTGGTATACCCCACGAAGGAGAAGGAGGAGGAGGAGAGGAGTACTATCAGGACTTCATTCAAGTATTACTACACTAAGTCATATTATCCTATTATCATTATCGTCTTCCATATTCCCTTTCAACTCAATTAACTGCTCTAATACCACATTTGCACACACTATTTGTAGTAATAGTGCGTGCATCCCTACTACTACTACTACCCTACAACAACTATCCTCTATTTGTAGTAATAGTGCGTGCATCCCTACTACTACTACCCTACAACAACTATCCTCTATTTGTAGTAATAGTGCGTGCATCCCTACTACTACTACCCTACAACAACTATCCTCTATTTGTAGTAATAGTGTGTGCATCCCTACTACTACTACTACCCTACAACAACTATCCTCTATTTGTAGTAATAGTGTGTGCATCCCTACTACTACTACTACCCCCCTACTACAACTATCCTCTATTTGTAGTAATAGTGTGTGCATCACTACTACTACTACCCTACAACAACTATCTTCTATTTGTAGTAATAGTGTGTGCATCCCTACTACTACTACCCTACAACAACTATCTTCTATTAGTAGTAATAGTGTGTGCATCCCTACTACTACTACCCTACAACAACTATCTTCTATTTGTAGTAATAGTGTGTGCATCCCTACTACTACTACCCTACACAACTATCCTCTATTGTAGTAATAGTGCGTGCATCCCTACTACTACTACCCTACAACAACTATCCTCTATTTGTAGTAATAGTGTGTGCATCCCTACTACTACTACTACCCTACAACAACTATCCTCTATTTGTAGTAATAGTGTGTGCATCCCTACTACTACTACTACCACCCTACAACAACTATCCTCTATTTGTAGTAATAGTGTGTGCATCCCTACTACTACTACCCTACAACAACTATCCTCTATTTGTAGTAATAGTGTGTGCATCCCTACTACTACTACCCTACAACAACTATCTTCTATTTGTAGTAATAGTGTGTGCATCCCTACTACTACTACCCTACAACAACTATCTTCTATTTGTAGTAATAGTGTGTGCATCCCTACTACTACTACCCTACAACAACTATCCTCTATTTGTAGTAATAGTGTGTGCATCCCTACTACTACTACCCTACAACAACTATCCTCTATTTGTAGTAATAGTGTGTGCATCCCTACTACTACTACCCTACAACAACTATCCTCTATTTGTAGTAATAGTGTGTGCATCCCTACTACTACTACTACCCTACAACAACTATCCTCTATTTGTAGTAATAGTGTGTGCATCCCTACTACTACTACCCTACAACAACTATCCTCTATTTGTAGTAATAGTGTGTGCATCCCTACTACTACTACCCTACAACAACTATCCTCTATTTGTAGTAATAGTGTGTGCATCCCTACTACTACTACCCTACAACAACTATCCTCTATTTGTAGTAATAGTGTGTGCATCCCTACTACTACTACCCTACAACAACTATCTTCTATTTGTAGTAATAGTGTGTGCATCCCTACTACTACTACCCTACAACAACTATCTTCTATTTGTAGTAATAGTGTGTGCATCCCTACTACTACTACCCTACAACAACTATCCTCTATTTGTAGTAATAGTGTGTGCATCCCTACTACTACTACCCTACAACAACTATCTTCTATTTGTAGTAATAGTGTGTGCATCCCTACTACTACTACTACCCTACAACAATTATCCTCTATTTGTATTATCTCTCATAGCTTGCTATCTCACTTATTCTTTCAGTTCATCCTATCGTCATTCACTTGAGATCGTCATTATTACTATGATTATTCTGATTATTAATATGGTAGGTATACTATGATACAACAGAGCGGCTGTACAATATGAGTACAGCTTACTTTATAGTCAATACATGTAAGTCACTGAGTAGTGCTGCTGGTGCTGAAATGTTGATGATGGTACTAGTAGTAGTAGTAGTAGTAGTAGTAGTAGTAGTAGTAGTAGAATATAGTAGTAGTAGGTACAATGATAGGTATGGGTATATGTGGTTGGAGGCTCTTACAGATAATACATGCTCATCCGAGGATAGCACTTCTTGAAATGGTAATACAAAAATTTACAATAATCGCGGAGCGAGCGAAGCGAGCGGAGTATATACCACAACAACAGGCACTTTCGCATTGTGCGTGCGTGCGTGCGTGCGTGCGTGTGGAATTATTCTGCCTTAACTACGAAACGTGGGAGGATATCAGATAGGTCGAACGACTCTTCTATATGCGGAGGTTTTGGGAAAAATCGATTATGCGAACAGCTTGAAGAAATATGCACGAACATTTTTAATGACGGAAAAATGTCCAACCTGGGGATCGAACCGGGGACCTATGTCAAATTCATTAATCGGATCGATCGTCACGAAGGCCTAGTTATAAAGTAATACAGATAATAATAGATAGTACCACAATAACCTAATTATAAATTAATGCGGATAATAGTAGATCTTGTTGTTGTTGTTGTTGTTGTTGTTGTTCGACATGTCTCTTTCCTTTTTTTCAGACCTTCGATTTTGCTCTCCCTCATTTGATTAACTTCATAACAATATTATTCATAGTGTTGATGTTATTTGCCCAAATTGGTAATTGGAGTATTGGAGCCTCCTTCCCACCATTCAATAGTATATTCAGTGCTCTGCGTGCAGAAGTAATAATAACAACAACAACACCACTACCTTTCTTCTAATCATGAACTAGATCCTAAGTAGTTGTAGTAGTAGTAGTAGGTTCAAATGATGATTGGAGTATGGCCATTCGATGAGGCATTGAATGCATCGATCGATGAGGAGTTCATATTCCTGTATTATATATCCCTTTAACTCTTCTTCTTCTTGTTAATGTCGTTATTACAGGTATTTTATGATATTTGGGCTGGTATGCTACTTCGTTATGATAACATTATTCCTTGTAATAGTATTAGATGCTTTTCAACAATACAAAAGAGTTATCGAAGAAAACGTTGTGGAGGGAAATTTCATAGCTGACATGTAATACGTGTCACACTTTCAACAACTTCAACAACTCAGACTGCGCCGCCGCGAGTTCTGATTATTATTTTGTCAACTCTCGCTGCTGCTATAATAATAATAATTATTATCATCATCATACTAACTCATTCTCGTTTTTTTCATCTCTTAGTGGTGTATGTCTTCGATACTTCACAAGGAAGAGAAGAGATCTACTCCTGAGCATATGCTGGCCATCACGAGTACATGTCGTAGAAGCTTTAAGGATAATGAAATGTATACTACCAGTAATACTCACACTATTATCCTCTTTTACTCACTGTGATTATGATTATGATTTAGTCCTAGTGCACTACTTGTATCTCAGAATTCTATGCATCATTATGTTACTTATGAAGATATTGATAAGCTCCTCTGCTCACAACACTCATCGACCACTGGAGAAGAGTCATTATTAGCAAGATATTCACATCAAGGAGTGAGTCATATGTGGAGTTTCTTTGCTCAACAGTTCCGAGGTGATGAACATGATCATGATCATATAGACACAGAAGAGACTGCTCCTGGTAAGTTGTATTATTATTATTATTATTATTATTATTATTATTATTATTATTATTATTATTATTATTATTATTATTATTATTATTATTATTATTATTATTATTATTATTATTATTATTATTATTATTATTATTATTATTATTATTATTATTATTATTATTATTATTATTATTATTATTATTATTATTATTATTATTATTATTATTATTATTATTGTCATCACGAATTCGACTTTGGTAAACCATGTGCACCTAACCATTATGGCAGAGATTGTCGGGTATCATTATAATAATGCTGCTGATGATGATACCAAAGAAAAACTATCCAAGAACGTTGATGATCCTTCATCGGTTCATGGTTGTTTACATCCTCATTTTGCTGTGGATGCGCATCGATGGGCAATTAAAAGTAGGAAGATCACCAAGGATGTTGATTGGGTAAAAAAAGCATGATCATCATCTTGAGTTTGAATGATGTTTCTTCCTGTTCTCATCATTAGACTCTACGTAAGAAGTTCAATAGCCTCATACACCTCTTACACTACCTGGCTCAACATTTGGGAGATGAGTATGAGAGCATGAACTCCACGGATAAAAACACCTTGCAAAGAGATACAGCTCATCTAAATAGTGAATATCAAAAGTATCGTCTAAAGGGGAGTAAAATATCATATGAAGGAGACAGCGATAGCATGGTGATGGCGGAAAGAATAGTAGTAATTACAATAAGAGTGATGGTGATGATTAATACCAACGAGGGCATGGAGGTTCATCATAAGTGATCTATGTTTAGAATAGAATGCATGATGATGATAAAGAAGATGAAGGGCATGAAAAGATATTGAAGAGAATAGCTCGAGAAGTAAGTCTTGATATTTTTGCTCTTCCATCATGATGAACTCTTTTGGTATTAAGATGAGATTGCAAGATTGCCGTATAAGTGATTGTTTGGATCATGGTGGTCGAGCAGCAGCAGCAGCAGCAGCCGGTCAGATTGGACATATTAGCACCGAACAATGGATGACCAAGTACGATCAAACTTGAAGCCCATAAACCACGCAACAAGCTCAACGAATCGACGAGATATCCGCATGATTCAAGGCGTGTTTCCATTAATTTGAGCATTATACTTGTATTCATAGAAGTAGAAGATTCGAATTCCTGAATTAATCTAAAGTGTTGTCTGCTCATTTGAGTAATAGCAGAGACGTATCACTAGTGGGGAGCCGAAAGTCCGGGCTATGATATGATACTATGATATCGTCATCATCATCTATGATTACACTAAGGTCTAACGGCACATACCACTCGGTACGGGTGTTTACTTGGAAAACTTGTAACCCCTCGCAGTCCGAGATTCAGATCGGAACGATGGAATACGGGAACATCACAGAAATGGATGTTCCCGGAGTCTGTGGGAAAATATTGCGATGGCAAGCGGAGACACAGAGAGGTGGGTAGGATTGGGCCGGTACCGTAATGATCTTTTTGTGCCATCTTTCTGCCCAGGTAGAACATCATGCTTCGCCCATTATCTTCTCTTACTCGTTTTCCTGAGTTCGTCTATATTCTGAATCAGAATTTCTGATAATTGTGATCGTAATTTTTTGTTATATGCGGCGTCGTCTTTCGTGGATGCCTAACTGGAACGTCGGATTTCCCTACTAACTGTCTCCAAGATGCTCAAGTTTAGATGAATTCCGTATCGGGCTAGGTTCGTTCAGAGGTTATTGAAAATCCCTTGAATAGTTCATATATGATTACGAGCACGAGTCTCGAGTCATCGCGTTGATTCGAGTCTTTGTTCAATGATCTCGCGGCGATAGTTGATCGGTTCTCGTTTCTGCACTTCTGACTGCGAATATGTCCTGGTAAATACCTGAGAGCAGACATGATATCTGCCTCCATCCATACCGAAGGGTCCTTCGGACTGGTGATATCGTTCAAATGTTGTACCAAATATGCAGCAGATCGTGGTCCTGGAAGACAGGTAGTCTCTTCACAACGAACCTGCTTGTTAACACCTAGGTTTAACGACCTCGTAGAACGTCCATCAAGTCTAACTTGCCAGATGGATTCGCAACACATGTCATTTCGGCGCAAGCGGTTACCTCCGGTTATTTCTGCAAGATTTGTCACATGTCCGAGGGGGACCTCTGTGATACTTGGTACGCCACACAGCAATACTGGTGGAGGTAAGCAATACTGATCGAGGAATCAAGGGACAACAATTGTGACGACTATCACATGCCCCCCTCCTTCTTTTGCAAGGCTTTCAGTCTTGCTGAGCGCCTACATTCAAACCCATTTAGTGGTCTGCGGAGAGGCGAATCGTCTTGGGCAAGTTGGGAATGTTCTGAAATCTTGAATTTCTCGAGTGTCCGGTGATACTGCTTCATCATCAGAGCTATCGTGAACATCATTTATGGTGCTTTGGTTTGCTAGCCTTTTGAGGTTTCTTGTATGTTCCACTCGGGCATACAACTCCCCTTTTCGATCAGGAACTGCCACTTCATACATATTAGAAGCTACTCTACGCAATATGCGTCCTTCTTCCCACACTGGTTGATGCTTTGGTCCTTGGATATGTTTACGACAGAGGACTCTTGTTTCTTTCTCTAACGTCTCTGGCATTTGCGATGGATCCATCGGATCCGATAGTAATCCTTGATACCCTTCTCTGAGCTATATTGGCATATATGGTTCACTTGATGCTTTAAACCTGAAAAGCTTATCATGTGGGCTCTTCCCATCTCGTTGAGGCACAACATTATGTTTGACGGTTGTTCCCTTAATCAAGAGAGAGAATTCCTTGTGGTTGAGTGTTTGTTTATCACTTCTACATCTTATATATTCATTGATATCCCTGTGCAGTCGCTCGACCTTCCCATTGGACCAACTAGCATATACAGCTGACCGCTCTTACACTGCTAATATGGACCTTAGGTACTTCGAGAACTCCTCGGAGACGAAGATTGATCCATGGTCAGTGTGGACGACCAACGGTGACGTTCCATGCACCTCAGTCAAGTGTCGGAATAGCTCGACAACATCTTGACTGGTTGGACTATGCTTACAGCTCCGAGTTAAGGCATATCCTGTTGCTCCGTCAACTATAGTCACAGCAAACAAAAGTGGCTCACCATTCTTGATGTGGTATGGGCCCACTACATCTGTGTGAAGTTTACACTGTAAACCTTTGCCCAAGGTACTCTACATCTTATACGACCCTGAGTATCATGCCAAGCCTGACGATCCCCAGAAAAGGTCTTTCCTTTCTGACACGCATCACAGCTGCTAACAACCTGTTTACAATGTTGCTTGAGATGTTTAGTATCAGTCCAAGACTGCAAACGATTGTACAATGCAGATGCACCTTCGTGATCGTAAACTGTATGCATGAATTCATGTATCTTACTTTCTCGTACCACAACCTTATCATCCTTACCATCTTACACTATTGGGATCTGGTGAATTAATGTGTGCTATTGTTACTACCGTTTGTGAAGCCGCCTGTTGACACGAGATCGGGAGAAGGGTATCGGAGACATGACGTTCCTCGACGAACTGGCTATCACTTATTGATACCAGGATTCGAGCGTGGATGGCGCTGATGGTAGATCTGAACTGTACCACTCTGCCGACTAGGCTACATGAACGTCAAGTCTTCGAACCCAGGCCTAGCGATCCGTAGTGCCACCGAGGTCACTCAACCGAGTAGGGCACTAGGACCGCAGGCCTCTCCCATCCTCTTCCGGCGAGCCTGCCTTGTTCCCGCGTCGCCGAGTGGGCGTTTTCGCGGATCTCCGTTTCTTCTCCTTGGATGCACTCTCTGGTCGCTCCGCATTCCCGGACACTTCCACGAGCCTTTCCGGTGCCGAGGGAGTAATTAACGGCTCCGTTGGTAAGTCCGATATAGGTTCCGACCCTTCGAACATAGTGCGGGTCATATCGCTTTGCATGGCGAGGTTGTACGTCCCATCTCGCGAGTATCTTTCCTGAAGGCATCTCACCGATTTCCACCGACCCATCTCCACGATTTTTCCTTCGTCTACGCACTGGTCGAGAAGCAGTTGTGCCCCAGACTGGGGCCCCCAGTACGTCTCAGGCTATGCGTGGATACTCGGTTATTACTCGGTACTCTGTCGCTCAGTATCCTTCTAATCATTGTTGTCATTCGATCCGTGAATACCTTACGGTCTAGAGGAATCAACCTCTTGTCCTTCTGCCTTCCCTTTACCCATTCTACTAGCCAATGTAATGGTCAAACGGGATCCTTCGGTACTCGGCAGCAACCGCCGATCGCGATCGTACACCCCTGACCAAGCTGGTCAGTCTTCGATCGCGCGATGAATATCTCGGCTCCCGCAGCTTCTGCTGATTGGAAAACTAGCGCTACATCCGCTATCGTTAAAGCGAGAAGCTCACGTACTCTCAGCAAGGCAGATATACCCACGAGTATGCCGGTAACAACGCCTTGCTCCGAAGCGTCGGATATGCTTGCTACAGCGCGGACATCCTCGCAACTGAGAGTAGCCGCTCTCCGCTGCTCGAATATTCCGGACTGGACGGAGAGCTTATCCGCGGCGCGCAGATAGAGTTTGATCTGACCTTCCCCTGAAGGGCTGACAGTTTCTCCTCTTTCTTCTTTAGCCAGCTGTTCCGCGATCCTACAGTACTGCTCTACTGTCTCAAAGACATAGTTTGCTCTCACCAAATTTATAATGAATATACAAGCGGTTTCGGCCCGAAACGGGATTGGTTCCTTTCCCGCAATCGTGATGCGCTCGAAATACTCCGATCGCACACTCGCATACTTCCTCTGCGTGCTGGCACATCTGGCGACATCCTTGAATCTTAACACCTCTCTCTCCGTTATCTCAGCCGCCACCTGACGTGCCAGTTTGAACGAACCACGTCTCGTTCCCCTCCGGCCAGAGTTCCGCTCAATCGCAATTGAAGACTCTTCCGGGGTGGCCGCCGTTTCAGAGGTCGTCTTCCTGACCTTGTTCCCTGCTCCGAGTGAACTCGAGAGCCCCGTTTGACACTTGGACGATGGAATTACGAACGACATCCTTTCCTATTACGGCCTGTTAGCCTAACAGGTATGAGGCTCCACTCTCATCAACACTACCATTAAGTTAATTCGAAACGAAACACATCCGGTTCGCACTCACCGGCCTCCATCGAATTCTCATAACCATTTGGCAGTTACCGGCTGACGGATACTCTGGAGGATTTTATCGATCCTCAGCTCCTTCACGTCATCGAAGCCGCTCCACATATTTCTCGTTACTGTATACCCCCCGCGAGAAATCGTATCTGCCACTACGTTAGACACACCTTCCACGTGAATGGCCTTCATTAGTGGGGTGGTTAGGGATGGCCGACTCAGCGCGAGTACCCGCATCAGCTTATTCAGTGCAGCTGACTTGGCGTACAGCTTGCATAAAGCATTCACGGCAGCGGAATTGTCGCACATGACCAGTAGCATTTGACTCTCCGGTCTGGATAGTATACCCACGACGGCGGATAGCAATTCCAGAAAACACATGTGACAAGTACACAGAACACAAGACAAGAACACATGTACGTGTGTGTGCTTAATCTGATCTGGTGATGCAGTTGGTTGTTCATGTAGCTCGTTAGGAGAGCTGGCTATTTGTTCATTCAGCCACCGTAGATCACAGCATGGTCTACATGGTGTGCTCTCCTTGTGTGGTTGATAAGGGATGAGTTCCTTTTAAAGAAGCTAAAGAGGTTGGTTCAATATAATTTTGATCTTTCCAAAGCTTAATTGCCTCCCGAAATAATTGTTGAACTTCACTCGAGTGAGTGAGAAGGTTATAATTAGGTGGAGCTATACGTCGAGTAACCATCGCCATTCTACTTCCCAATGAAAGGGGTAGATGGATCCGGGAGTTTCAAGTTTCCTTATTATATGTATCAATACGTTTATCAACTCGTAATCCATTGAGAAACTGTGTATTAATATAATCTTGAGTAATGTTATAACTGTCATCTTCGCTATTTGTGACTTTTTTTGCACAATCTCGTGTAGCAGTATGAGTCACGACCGAAGTAGACACTGCTACAACGTCACAAGAGTTTATATTAGTATCAACATGAAGATGATTATTTAGTGGCTTCCAATATGGATGCCCACTATCGTTGAAAAGAATCATGACGCCCCCATTCATTTGACACCAATCCAACCCAAGCAAACCGGAGATTCGAATATGTCCGTCAATACGGACAGGAATATCTTCTGCAAGCAATGCTTCGGATAATGGAATCATATTCGGGGTCAAAACATTATAAATCTTTTTCGCTTGATAAGGTTTTCCGAAACTACTATAAATAAGTGTCAGGGCTACGTCCAGTCTCCTAAGTTAACGCGAGATCATTAATCATAGGGAAATGATAATTACTTGAGACTTAACCTGACTTAACTTTACTTATGATTAACTATTAGCACTACTAGCCTAGCACAGCTCAAAAGGTACTCAGCTTGAGGAACAGTACCGACACAATTGTCACAACATGCCCCCCTGTCGATGCATAGCAATCGAAAAAAGCAATTTTAATATACTCACTATCAATAGCATATACGCAGGTTACGAAAATGCTCTCGTCTTTCATCGCCACCTTTAATAGGCTCCAACACAGCCATCATACCTTCATACCAGCTTATATCTAAAAGCTTATATCGAGCGTCTTCATACCGAGGCTTCCCAATTTTATCAGCATGGTAAACTTGAACGATACTATGGACAGCCGGACGGCGCCTGGGTCGTGGTACATAAGAACGGTCTTCCAGAGTACGAGCATAGACGTCGACGTCATCAACTTTGTAACCTTCGACCTGATACGGACCATTGTCGACGCCTAGCTTAACAGCGGTTTATTCGAAGTATTCTCGACCATAGAACAACTGGAAAGGCGAGACACCACCAGGTAGCATCTTAGTGTTAGACTTACGAATAGCACGAGATAAAAGATATTCCCACTGATCAGATCTAGTGCCACCAGCCAGCATTCGACGGTACAAAGACTTCAAACTGGACACACCTCGTTCAGCCAACCCGTTGCTCCAGGGGGCAAACCCATTAGTTTGTGATACCACCACTCCGAGCTTATCCATATGACTACGGAAGAGCCGACTCCTATACGAAGGACCATTATCACAACGGAGTCTCCGGGGAATACCAGTCTCGTCGAATAGATTCACCAAACAGCTCGTAGTCTCAGCACTAGTAGCGGTTCTTAACCCTCTCCAAAAGGTGAACTCCGAATAATCATCAATCACAATGAGAGCATACTGATACCGGTGAGGTTTACTTATAGGCAAGGGACCAGCTGGATCAGTGCTAACGTGTCTCCAGACAGCACGAGCCGAAAGATCCAAGTGTCCTCCATACTCACTAAAAACCCTTTTTATCGCTGATGCTTGACACACAGAGCACTTGCGACAAACCACGTTAGTGCGATGAGTCAGACCAGGGATATCATAGTGCTTCGATACACGCCACCTCACATATCTAGGACAGATATGACCGTTTTCAGTATGATATAGCCGAATTATTGGCAATAATACTACCATCATTAGTATCGGTAGGAATACAAATAACCAACCTAGGAGAGCTTAGCGGATCACCATGGGGGTACTCGAGTTTGTTGAGCAGGCCTTTACGAAGACAATACCCATCAACTTGATACAGCGACTTGGCCTTGTGTTCGGACTCATCAGACTCCTCACAGTTTTTCTCAAGTACACCAACAATAGGAGATAACGAAGCGGATAACCGTTGAGCTTTATGAATGTGGTCTAGCTGCACATCATCTAACTCTATTTCATCCTCTTCACCAATATCATCTATATTGATTGACGATGATCCCCCATTCAAACCAACACCAGAAGCGATAAGACCGACAAAATCTTCGGTTGGAATAATAGCAGAGGACTGTGCAGTAGGAACTGTGGAGCCGATACAAACAACGTCTTGAGCCTTCCACTCTTGTAGTAATCGAGATAGTTGGTCAGCTTCAGTATTTGAATGGCCAGGAACCTTACGATACACCACCTGAACACCTAGTTCAGCAAGAGAGCAAAGCAGTTCGTTGATATTGTTGACCATTCTTTTCACAGCAACCCTATCAGTACTCCTAGACGAAGCCTTGCCATTACGCACCCATGACAACGCTATCTTACTATCACATGATAGTACGATCTTGGTTAGTGAACAAGGCAAAGAGGTACCAAGAACGTCAACAAGCCACAAGACTAACTGTGAGAGCGACAATAACTCTAGTCGATTGATATGATAGCTGGCATCAATTGTGCACCTTCCAATGGAAAGCACTAGATCCCAGCAACCATTCACTACCAGTGGTTGTAGATGTTGTACTCGACCGTTGATTAACTTCGGCGACAGCATGCACAACTCATGCCCCTCCTGTCGAAGAAGCATCTGCACAGCATTCAAGTACATTCGGAGGAGAGCGAGCAACCGAGTGAGCACAGGGTTCCAACAACAAATTTTGTAAACGCTTAAGACAACTGGTTACCACTACAGACTCTTTCACAGTCAACGGTAAAAGACCATCCAACTTTGATGATTTACTACCTGCGATCCTTCGAAGTAGATCGCCCAAGGCTCTAGTTTCCGCATGCTGATACAGAGGATCCGAACCAGTACTTGCACAACCAGCTGCAGCAAATATCGCACGCTTAGACCAAATAGTAACATTTAGCAGACTCGAAGGGAATGAAGACTTTCTACAACTTAACACCAGCTGACCATCATCAATTTGCCAAAGCATAACCAAGTGCTTGGAAGAATCACCTTCCTTCCTCCCACACGTTCTATTTGTTCAATAAAACGCGAAACAGCCCTTGAACAATCACCCCAACTTAATATTGAGAGATCATCAAGATACACATATACCAGAGTATGTTCTCGTAGGCAACGTTGATCTTCTAATGGTAGAGCTGCAAACGCTTTCTGCGGTAGATAATTACTCAAACAGATGAACAGCCCACATGGACCCACATTAAGTCCAAAGACTAACCTCGAACACCAAAACACTCGGTCATTGGACTTCAAAGTTAACAGTCGGGAAGTATGGAGGCGATAAAACGCCTGAGCCCCATCGAGTGTCAACAACCTACACTGTTCACCACTACGCCAGTTCAGTCTTATCGACTGAAGGATTTGAGAGCAAGTAGCGCCACTATAACTTGCATTAGGGAGCGACTGGTTCTCCCGACGGGCATCCACCACCGGTCGATGCGAGGTCGACCGGCCCGGTGAGGGCAGAGGAAATACCAAAAGGCCAGAGCTCATACCACCACCACTCTTCTGGTCCTTCCGAGTAAGTGCCGAAGGGGGCCACCACGACCGCTGAAGATACCTTGCGATCTCAGTATTGTAGGCCTCCAACTCGGAATGAGAGAGATTAGCGAACAAAGGCTTCGTATAGTCATAGACACTATCAGTAGAGCCACTGGACCTGGCGAGCTCAATCACGAACTTATACATCTGATTAGGAGTGTCAGCCACATCCGAGGGCTCTAATTTCCGGATTTGCCATCGAAAACCAGGAGCATCCCGCATAAAATGCCACGGTGTCTCCTCAACCTCCGAGGACTCTAAAGTCTTAGGAGTCCATGGTATTGAGCCCCAACTGTCATCGTGCAAAGTAGTATCCACAGTATCAGATAACTGGAACCAAGCAAGGATACTGCCAACATGATCCATTTTCGGGGATTCAGGAATCTCCTTCTCGCCACCACTGACGTTGGTCACAGACGGTTGAGAGACTCCGTTATGCGCTTGCACAGAGACGTGAACCCCCCTAGAGTTATCATTTTGGAAAAACTCTAACCTGACACCACTCTGACAAAGAGAATGCACACCGATGATGCCATAAGGCTCTCCGAAGAGAGTACTCAACGAAGAAGACTGTGTTGACGGTACGGTGTCAGTAACAGGAAGGACTCGGAAAAAAACCCAGCAAACTTCACTTGACCACAAACCGGTACCACTGACTTATCAGCAGGTTGAACCCTAGCACCGCTACTTGGCTCAATCGCAAGTTCAAGAAGTTTTGCCTGATCCACTCGAACATAGTTAAAATAGGCACCAGTATTCAGTAACACACACAACGAAAGGTCTCGACCATCATCCGACACCTCATGTAATCGGAGAACTGGACCCGGGAGACCAACCTTATCACTCACACATAATAACCCTTGAGTGAATGAGCGAGAATCTTGATTCCTGGTACCATTATCAACCGACACTTGGCCTGTATTAGTGTGAGACTTTTTAGAATGTACGAACCGGCACCGATCACCATATTTACAGCTACCATTCTTCTGATACTGATAGCAAATCTTCTTACTTTTCTGATACCCTTTTCGACCGCTGGACTGTAATGAAACTTCAGGGCTACTATCATCAACAGCATGATTGTTAGTCGTGTCAGCTTCCACAGACGATTGTGAATCAACACTATCGACCAAATGCACCTTCGATGACACCGGTGCATCCGTTACACTAGCACCAGTAACAGCTTGCTCAAGGCGTTCTCGCTGAGTCAATTCCTGAACTAATACAGGAAAGGAAGAGCACCTAGGTAGCAAATACATAGCCAGGGAACGCCACGATGGAGTCAATGCTCTCAGCATAGTGGTTCACAACTTGTCATCTGGAACATCAGTACCAGTAAAAGCAGTAAGATCAGCAGCGGCATCCAAGAACCGAGCAGAAAAAGAGGCAATCGTCTCATTTTTCGCTTGTCGTAATGCAGCGAAAGATTGATTGGCAGTAAGCTTCGCGACATCATCACTGATACCACTGCAAGTAGCAGCTAGCTTAGAGTATATTCTCCTCACTTCATTAACCCATCCTTGTAACGAACCAACACCAGGAGGTGTAGGATTGATTGACAGGATAAGAGATGGTGAAACATTACATACCAGAGCATAAAAACTAGCCACTGAATCTCCTACCAAGCCATACCGTCTGCACTGCAGGTTAAACCGACGACGCCACGTAGGAAAGGGTAGTTTATCAGCAGTACCAAGAAACGGAAGATTGGGTAACGTGGACGCCAACTTGCGAGCTTCAGTGATATCCTTGCGAGACACAAAAGAAGACGCATCTCCATTACTGAGCCCGAGTGAAATAGTACTATCTTCCAAAGGAGCCCACGCAGGAGAAGCAATCTGAGGACCGGTAATATTAAACTGTTTATCCTGGCAACTACTACCACCATCATGGCGAACCGTCGCCTCCTTTGGAGGAATGGCCGTCGCGAACATAGCATAATTAGCATTATCCAGGCGAGCTTGTAGAGTAGAACCATGGTCTCTGCAGATAAAGGGATTGGTACACCAAGGGAAAACTGCTAGGTGAAAACCAAGGGCAACTTGGTTTCCACCGCGGTGAAATGCCTCCAAGTGGATTTGAGCCGGGTACGCCCGGTCAGGGCGCTCGCTCTTCACGTAGCGTGATCGATTTTGTTCGAAGCCTCGTTGGAAATATGGGACCGTTCGGTCCATAGATTTCTTTTTCTCTTCTTCTCTATGGTATTCGTCAGGATCCCCCGTTTGGTTACGTCCTCGAAGCTCAAGTGAAGCAGGCTTGATGGGCTTTGCCCCCTTAGGGAGGACCCCTCCCACTCCTTCTCTTACGTGGATCTCGAGTCCCCTCTTTGATCTTGGCTTTCGAGCCTGCATGCTCAGGCCTTCGGGCCCTCACTTGTTGGACTCTCGAGTCCTCTTTTTCCTGACCTTCGGGTCACTTATACTCTCAGCCTTCGGGCTCTCTCATTCATACATTCGCGGCCCTTGGGCCTCTCAACTGTGGGACTTTCGAGTTCCTTCCCTCTCTTGCTTTGCAAGCTTGGGTTGAGTTGGTCATCGTCCCTCTCGGGTTTTCAGGTTTCATCAAACCTCTATGTCGCCACCTACAAAGTCTGGCAGGTCGCTCAAGGAAGGTCTAGTTTCTAGTGAGGCCTCAGGAGATACTGGTGCTCCCGGCAAGCCCTCCGAGGGCGCTGCAGTTGCTGATCAGTCCGGCGAGGCCCCTTCGGTCTCTGGTGAACCATCTCAGGAAGCGGCGGGTGCAGCCGAACTCACTAAGCCTCGTCAGGTAATGCCCCCCTTTCGTTCTGACTTCGTCGTTGAAGTTGTTCCCTTTAGACGCGCTCATCGTCTCGCTCCTTTAAGGTGCGTAAAGAGAAGCCCTCCGAAGGCTCGGCGGAGACCGGACATAAGACCGGCGGGGAGAAAGCTCCTAACCTCCCCTGTCATCCAGACGGTAAACCCATCCATGTGCCGAACTCGTTCTTGACAACTCATCTCAGATGGGTCGCAGAGAAAGAGTCTTCTCGAGAGGCAGTTCGACGATATGAGATCCGATGACGACATTGAGGACAACGAAAGTAACGACGAAAGCAATGAGAACGTCAGTGGCAATAACGAGGACAATAACGAGAACGATGATGATGACGAGATTGTCGACGAGGGTGTTGTCTCCGGTGATGCCATCGATCCCAATCGGCCTTCTCGTACCGAGTCTGCTTCAGAGAAGCTCTTCATGAAGGCCATTGGTACGGGCTTAGTGAAGCTCATCAATAAAGCGGCGAGTGACAAGTCCTCGTCGGGTGATAAATGGCACTGGCCTACCCTTCGCAAGCGCCTTGAGAAAGTTGACATGGATTCTATGGATCGATCGCTCATTCGTCAATGTGCTCTCGCCGAGGTGGACAAGGACCCTTCCGCTCTTTTCAACAAGGACATATGGTTCTTCGCCGCCGTTGGTGACGACAGGTCTTTTGGGGGCTTCATCCAGGCACTTATGTCGTGGTTGTGGGTAGCTCTGCTACAGGGTGCAGCCTTCGGCGACGTGTATAGCCACGTTATGCATTGCATCAGTGCTGCTGGCTTCAAATCGCTCTTGACCGGGAGGAATGCTGGTACTGTGGTCGCTATACAGTACGACGAGCAGATGCGTAAGGATGCCGGGTGTGCTATGGCCATGAGCTCACTTTCGGTAAAGGAAGCTTGTTCTAGCTTGTCCCGCCTCGATTCTAATCGGCTGATACTACTTATCGGTAAGACCGCTGATAACCACAACAAGTCGTCTTATAACAATAAATCGTCCTATCATAACTCTAGAGGTGGACCTTACCGTTACGCTGGGAAGAAGAGACTCTTCAACGATGAGGGCGAGGAGCTTTGGAAAAAGGTTGATGGCAAATGGGTCAAGGTTCAAGGCTCGTCGGCTAGTGGCTCTAAGAAGGCCAAATCTGGCGATGTAAGCTGAGCCCCTTTTTCTTTTTCCCTCACTCCCTCTTTTATGGTCATGTCATCGTTTCGCCTGACCACCCGAGTTAATGTTGTGTTATTCAGTGTTCATCCACGGACGTGACCGTCACGATTCGTTCGCTACAAGAGAAGCCGGCGTCGCACGAAGGGTGTCATCTTCCTGCGAAAACATCCACCGCATCAAGCTGTGATCAGGAAACGGTGGCCGTGGGAACGGAGATAGACTCGGTGGCGTGCCTGGCACTGCAAGACCTGATTCGTCTCCAAACCTCCGACGATCAGGGCTCCAATAAGTCTCTCTACTTCGTACCGAAGGTCTCGAAGATAGGCTCTGGCGTTCAGCCGCGAGCCCTCCGAGACGAAGGTATGCAAGATGCTTTGAAAGAGCTGAGTCCGCCTGAGCATATCGCTGCCTCGCTGTCTTGCCAGCACCCCCTTACTCAAGCCCCCGGGCTCCCGGCGTCGATAGTCGCCAGTGTGTCCTGTCACAAACGCTTACTCGAGTGTGGTCCAGAGGGTTTGATTCGTGACAGGCATAGGGTTATGGAATACTGGAACGACCAAGCCCGTTTGTCATCTAAATTCGAGCCCTCGGATGACATAGTCGGAGCTCTGACAGCTCCCTTGAACCTGGGTCTGTTCGAACGTATGCTGAAGGCTTCCAACTATCCCGACTATACACTACCTAGGGAGCTAGCCGGAGGCCTGGAGTTAACAGGCGAGTTCAATGTTCACAATGACGTCTTTCGGGCTAGACCGATCAAGCCAAAGGTTAACTCTAAGAAGTCTAAGAAAGTGACCGTCATGTCTGCCACTGAGCTTCTCAGTGGAGGCGTAGAGAAGGCATATGACTTGGCTGACAGTGTAAGTAGAGAGCCATGTCCATATGATGGTCTGCTGTGAAAGAAGGCTCTTGAGGAGGTTGCTGAGAACACGATGATGGGCCCCTTCAGTCTCTCACAGCTAGAATCTATCTTTGGAGGTTCTTTCGTTGCCTCTCGTCGCTTCGGGGTAGATCAAGGCACGAAAGTACGGCCTTGCGATGATTTTAAAAGGTCTGGAGTAAACAAGACCATGTCCTTCCATAATAAAGTATCTCTCCCGACACCCGAGGCCGCGGTAGCTACTGCCCGCTTGTACTGCTCGACATTATCGACCAAGGACGTTAAATGGTGGAAATCCGATCACGCCTCCGCGTATCGGCAGGTTCCGTGTTCGGTTCAGTCTCGTAAGTTCACCGTCATTCTGCTCAAAGACCCTGAGTCGGGTGCGGTCTCAGGATTCTATCACGTGGCACAACCCTTCGGGGCCTCCAGCTCGGTGATCAATTATTGTAGAGTAAGTCAGGCCTTGGCTCACCTCGGTCGAGTCGTCCTCGCTATCCCAGTGATCAATTATTTGGACGATTACTTTGGCGTAGAATCTTCGGCTACGGCCAACTCCGCATATGAGGCATGGGTGTGGCTTCACAAGGTGATAGGCTTCCGTTTAAACGAGAAGAAGGCTGTACCACCTTCCACCGAGATCCCAGTATTGGGGCTCGACATAGCTATCGATGGTGATTACATTGTTCTGTCGGTTCCAGATGATAAGCGCGCCCAACTAATTTCTTCGATCGATGGAGTGTTGCAGGATGACCGCTTGCCATCTACAACGGCTCATAAGTTGATAGGGAAGTTGACGTTTGCTAGCGGGGCCTTGGAGACTTCTGCCCCAAGGTCCTACCTCAGAGTCCTTCATAAGTTCGTCAATCATTGGTCGTGGAGAGCCCGTGATCGCTTATGGCTCGAGGTGAGAAATGCTCTTGTCAATCTCTCGGCTCTTTTGGCAAGCTCCAATTCAGCGAGGAAGGTGCCGCTTCTTTTCCCTAGCTCGGATGAGGCTATCAGTGCGGTCCTTTATACAGACGCGTGCGGCAATGGAGGAATCGGTGCTGTTTTGGTGGCCAATGACTTTAAAAAGCCAGTGTACTTCTCATCCGTTCTCTCCTCCGTCTTACAACAGGGTCTCTTCGAAGGAAAAGACGATATCAACATACTCGAGTTATACGCCGTTCTTGCCGCACTACAATCTTTCGGTCAGTATATAGTTGGTAGATGGTTGACTATCTTCGTCGACAATACGGCGGTAGAGTATGCCCTGATCAAGGGATCTTCCTCCTGTCCTCTGATGAACAAGATGATTTTCTTTTTTTGGGCGAATGTTGCTCGGCTTCAGCTCAAGGTGTGGGTGGCTAGAGTGGCATCAAAGTCCAATCCGGCTGATGCTCCAAGCCGCCGCCACTTTGATTGTCTTACTGCCTCCTTCAGTCGTAAGCGGCCAGTACTTCCTGCAATCTAGTTTCTATTGACGCTCATCGTCGCACTAAAAATTTTTCTTTGAACCAAGAGTGTTTCCGATTCCGTCAGCTTACGTTGGGAAAGAGATTCGTTCCCTGCTCATTGTTCAGCTTGGCTCTCCCCGTGATGCCGCCGATCCGTGTGCGCAACGGCACGTACGGCCTACCCCTCAGTACTTTCGTGACATTTTGTATCTCTTTCTTAAAAGCTGGTCTGACTGAGTGGCGGGAGCTGCTTGATGATGTGGACGGAACCTTGGTCCGACGCATTCCCTCCAGGTCATGTCGGTCGGCTATACTCGATATCCTTGAAGACTTACGAATAGGACGTTCAAGTCATCTGCATCAAATCTACGAGTCCCTCATCTCTGCGGTTAAATCGATTATCTATAATACTATAGATCCTTTGGAGTCATGCGGAAGTCGGCCGACTCCCAGCCGGTTACCAGGCTTGCTATTGCAAGACTCGTTAAGACCGACTTCTTCTAACCGGATCTGGTTCGAGTTCGTGATCTCGTTGAAGTTTCGCTCGATATCCGCTTCATCTTTCAAGCAGTACGTCTCTGGCTTCCGTTCATACATGCGTTTCGGGGCAGCCTTGAAGCTGGTTCTAACGAATGGGCGCCAAGTGCCACTGTTACCAGCGACCGAGAGATGGGTATTATGGTGGATATCCGGGTTCAGGAACGCGGATACAGCGAGGAGTTATCTTTCCCACCTCCGCAAGTGGCATACATGGCTAGACCTGGACCAGAACTGGGATACGACGCTGATTCAGGAGTCGACCGCTGGCCTCCGACGATTCCTGGACAACCCTCCGCCAGTGCGTCCGCGTATCGGTCCGGCCCTGCTCCACGAACTCGTCGTAAAGGGCCTTAGTTGTAAGAGAAAATTGCTGGTGCTAGGATCTATCATCGCCTATGCATTTCTTTTACGAGTTCCTTCTGAACTTCTGAGATTGAAGAGGTCCGATATACGAATTCGTCGAATTCAATTCGAGGCGACATCGCCGAGATACGATTGAGCAAACGCAAGAACGCGCCCGGAGGCGAGACGTTGAAACGTTCGTGTTCCTGTCAAAGGAATTCTCTGGTGTGCCCAGTTGAGGCGGCAAAACTTCTCCTAAGGATGTCCAAGGATAATTCTGAACCATTGTTTCAAAAGTTGAAGTACAGAAAGTTTTTGCGTCTGTTGCGCGAAACGCTGAACGAGGTTGGTGTTGAGGATGCGAATACTTATGGTACACACGCTCTCCGCCGCGGCCATGCACACGCATTGGCGATCTCAGGATCATCATATGAGAGAATATGCGAGATGGGCTCATGGAGACATGGAAGTAGTGTTCCGGCGCGAGTCTACGTCGACGCTAGCGAAGTGCAACAGATTGCTTGCGACTTGATAGTTCCTTTCATCGAAGAATCTGAATCTGAATGCGAAGATGACAGCTGAATCACAAATGTTTCTTGTTTTTTTCCGATTAGCGTTCTATGCATTATGTTGAGTTGAAGTCTTTTGGGAAGCGCAGAAGTTCTTATCGGGGCGCTCCTATCTGGGGTTCATTGGGGTCCGGATAGGTCGCTCACCGATAATGCGACCTCGTTTGCTGCCGGAATTTCGTCGGTTCACACCTATCAAGGATTCATTGGGGGTCTGGATAGGTTGCTCACCGATGAAATCACCTTGATCGGGCCGGCTAACAAGCCTGACCCTCACCCAATCTACGGCGTACGGGCCGCGGGTTTGGGGGTTGGTCAGAGCTAACGTCTGATCCTTTCCCGATCGTGGCGTACGGGCCACAGGTTATTCGGGAAAGGAGGTCAGCGATTCACTTTGTTCCGTGCTTCCCACTGTTTATTGACGGCTCAAAGCGAGACGCTGGAGGACGTTTCATGCTAGGTGAAAACCAAGGGCAACTTGGTTTCCACCGCGGTGAAATGCCTCCAAGTGGATTTGAGCCGGGTACGCCCGGTCAGGGCGCTCGCTCTTCACGTAGCGTGATCGATTTTGTTCGAAGCCTCGTTGGAAATATGGGACCGTTCGGTCCATAGATTTCTTTTCCCACCTCCCGCCCTAGGGTCTGGATAGGTTGCTCACCGATGAAATCACCTTGATCGGGCCGGCTAACAAGCCTGACCCTCACCCAATCTACGGCGTACGGGCCGCGGGTTTGGGGGTTGGTCAGAGCTAACGTCTGATCCTTTCCCGATCGTGGCGTACGGGCCACAGGTTATTCGGGAAAGGAGGTCAGCGATTCACTTTGTTCCGTGCTTCCCACTGTTTATTGACGGCTCAAAGCGAGACGCTGGAGGACGTTTCAATATGAACCAAGCAACTGCCGTCGCAAAGGAGACCGTTCACGGCGATCTTTTAACTTAGCCCATTGAAAGAAGACTCGAATCAACGCGATGACTTGAGACTCATACTCATCATCAGACATGAACTCTTTATTCAAAGCCTCCCCAATAACCTCTGGACCAGCACCAGATATGGCATCCATCTCAGCTTGAGCATCTTGGAGACACTTATCATAATTTGGCGTTTGAGTTAACCATTTACGAAAGACGTTGCCCACAGCAGACAAAACCTCACGAGATGTAGATGTAGTATGTCCCCGCATCGGAGCCATGCCAGGGCTACGTCCAGTCTCCTGGGTTAACGCGAGATCATTAATCATAGGGAAATGATAATTACTTGAGACTTAACCTGACTTAACTTAACTTATGATTAACTATTAGCACTACTAGCCTAGTACAGCTCAAAAGGTACTAAGCTTGAGGAACAGTACCGACAGAATTGTCACAACAAATAGTATCTTGAAGGCCTTGGGCAGACCGAGACTCAAAGGAGCCATTACTGGTTTACCTGACATGTACACATCTTTACTCAGAATTGATTGAGTACATCCAGTATCGATTAAATAACAATACTCCCCAGAACATATGAGGAGAGCTCGTCTGGACAGCGAAGGTCTCACCTTCTCAGGATGACGTCTCGGAACAGTCTCTCACCCGAGCCATGGGTGCGCCCCGTACTTGTATCTAGGGCGGAGTGGATCAAATCGCTTACCTTACTCTGGTTGTTTTTGCGGGCGTGTGCTTTGGCGAGGGAACTGACGGCTTTCTCGCGCCGAGCAGACATGGTGATAATCTGCAGGAAGGAGTCTCCCGCGTCATAGAACTGCAGTAAGAAGGAGCCTTCCCTGAAAGGCAGGTAACGTTCGCCGACGATGCTCTCTGGCACAATCCCAGTGGCATCGACGTTTCCAGATTGAAATCGCAGCTGAATAAATCCGTCAAATTGGCTCAGTTTCGCGAGACTGTAGACGATGGAACGTAGTAATGTCGCCGATGTCCGATTCCTCGAAGACATCCTCCTGAAGATAGCGGTGACGGCTTGATAGTCCACGTTTATAGAGACTTTGCAGTCCGAAAGTCTACCATGACTCCTGCTGGGCTACACAGACCGCCAGTAGCTCGGTTATAACGCCATTCCATGACGGAATTTCCGTCTTCACTCGTAGGTCCTTGGATATCAGGTTTTAGGGTTTGGTGATGGTATCAGCGAACTGCTTGTGGAACCAGATAGTATGCTGTTCATCTTGTGATAAGCTTTTTTCACAGAGTACGAGTATACCACCCATGGCTCGAGTAAAAGCGTCGGAAAATAATAATAATGTACCTGCAAAGCCATTTTCTGATCTTCGGATGGGGTCCACTGAGTGGAAGCTTCGAGGGTCCGAGAGCACTTTGACGAAGAACTTGGCGACGATGTAGACCTCGCTTTGGTCTGAGCAGGGTGCGGATTTCCTGCCTAGCTTTCTCATCACGGCGAGTAATCTATAAAATGGTTGCAGACAGGGGCGCATGTACCTCCGCCAGGAAGCGTATCTGTTGAGCTAA
>NW_003213081.1:248739-252101 GCF_000006405.1 Perkinsus marinus ATCC 50983
TGTAAACATCATGCTATATGAGTTGAGTGCCGCGGGGCGTATCACATTGCAGTGTCGCCTCGGTTTCTGACAAAAATATCACTGTAAGCGACATTAGACATGCTTATTCGCCGATAAACTATGCAAAGCTCAACGTAAGTACGATGAGATGAAGAAACAGCTTGCCTATTCAGAGCAGCAGAATGAGCTCAAGTGGCTTGCTCGGGGCCTGAGACTCACGCGCTGAAACACTACGAGTGGTTCGAGGCGCTCACTCCTCCTTAGTAGATCGCTTAGAGTTGGAGAATCTCTTACCTTGACGCCCCCGATTTCTATCATGACTGTATTTGCAGTTGAATTCATAGTGACTCTCTCCGCGCATGTACAGTCTGCATGGTTCGTCTCGACGTTGGTGGTTCCGAGGCGATTAGAAGAGCTGGCTGAGACTGCGAACTAAAGTTCTTTGAACAGTCTCGCCATGTACATGAGGCCGTCTGCGGGAAACATTTTCCCGAGCATGGCCGCAGATAGGCAAAATCGAGTGATACAAGCGCCCACGTGAGCAGCTTCGCATTGATAGAGAGCTCACGGGAGACTCACTTCGTCCTGATTGACGGACTTGCCAAGGATATCGATGACGAGTCTCTTTTTCTTGGACAGTGGTCCGGGCTCGTCACACTCCGCCAAACGTAGCAATTCATTCTCCTTGACTCAGCACTCAGCCATCAACGGTATAGATCGGGTATAGCCATACCGTACTTTGCCTGCAGCTTGGACACAGAATCGAGGCTAAAATTCTGCATTCACAGATTCTCTCGGCTCGAGTATCCTCCACCTTTCTCTTGAGAGAGTAAAGCGCGCCGCAGTTGCACCCGACAGCTTTCAGGAAAATCAAGTTGGTTCTGTCGGACAACAGATGAGCGAGCTCTTCACATTCTTTACTCTCTCTGGTGTCGTCGAGGACGCCGAGGAATGCTTGTCATGATGAGTTTCTTGGAGGCCAAGGGGGAGGCAACGTCAGCTTGAGCCCTAGATGGGAGGTTGTCGCGGATGTACTCGGACACGTTATCAGGAAGCTTTTGTGAGATGCTGTCCAGAGCAAGCGGATCAGCATCGGCCTTGTCAATGCTTGAAGTCACCTCCCTCGGAGCTTCTTCATCATCTGACTGGTTGTCGGGGTTGCCGTGCTCATGGGGTTGTACGATCTTTTTAGTTCGGGTTTCGACTTGACGCTGAGGTTGACTTGGCTTTCTCGACTGGAGGAGAACATACGGAAGTTCCGGTGCCCAGACGCTTAGAGGCAGGGGTGGGAGCTTTGTCGAATCGTCGGGAGGCTTTCTGTTTATCAGCTGCTCATCTGTTCGTCGAGTCAATCGTGATGTGTATTTGTTTTCTTAGCCTCCGCATCATGTCCGATTCCCGGACGGTCTTGAGCTGGGTCCAGGGTGGATCTGAATTGACTTGCCAATCGGTCGCGGCTTGCAATAATCTTGGATGCTGATGTCGTGAGCCCCCCAGCACTAGTGAGTGTTGCTCCTGGTAAGCCCGCCCGGAAAAAACTACTCCAAATGCAATGGCAATACCCGTCAGCTCGACTTATCCTACAGTGTTTGGGTTCTAACCCTCCTGGTGAGACTAGGGGTACCCTACTTTATGTCCATGGTCCCGCTCCCCGGGCCTTGGCTCGGGAGCTCGCCGACTTTTTTGTTGCGGATGATGGTGTATGGCTGAAGCGGGTGACCAATGCCCGCCTCAACGCCATTCAGGCTCACCGGTTTGCTACTTCATTCCGGCGGATTCATCTGATAGGAAGGGCTTCCCGGAGCACGTAGTCTCCCAATATAATTGATCATGATAAAGCTGGATGTCTTAATGCTCGATATCTAAGATGGCTGATTACTCGTACTTGCTATTACCCTAATGTACGACACCTGGTCGACGACCTGAGCAAGAGTTGCAACAAATGCCAACGGTCGCTTAGTCGACGTTACTATTCCACTACTGACGGCGGTCGTTCTTTAAATGAAGGAGCTCGATCAGTATGACAGACAATTAGCATTGACTTGGCAGAGATGGGGCCAGATAGGTATTCTCGTTATCATTCCGCTATATTTCTAATTGATCATTTCAGTAGATATGTGTGGGTCTCTCCGATTCGAAGCTCCACGACGTCCGCTGTCGTAGGAGCCCTATCTATATGCTTCGATTGGTGGGGGAGCCCATCTCAATTACAGAGTGATGAGGGACCCGCTCTTCGCTCGACTGCCTCTAGGAAGTTTCTGTTAGAGCGAAGAATCACTAATTCAAGGAGCCCGTTCGCCAATGGGTTAGTGGAGCGATCCATTTGAGGGTTTTCAATAAAAGGGCATGGCCTACTCTATTATCTAAGGCCTTTGTTCGACTTAGTTTCAATTCTTTGTCCGATGTCGGTCTTACCCCCCATGGAATATTTTTCTGTAGACCTCGACGTCTGTCTGTCGAGAATGCATCAGAGAATGATGGTCCCGAGAGCTCTGCTATTGTTACACTCGATGATGTTGCCAATTTGATGAATGTTCGCGAAGTTATGAATAATACGGTTAAGGCGGCTTTGCTTAAGTCCATCACCGATTCCCGTGAGGGTTGCGGGACCCGCGGTCGCGGTCCACCTGCTATCAGTGATGAGGTCTCGTTGTTTGAGCCTAATAGCTTCGGTCGCGATGGTTCCTATGGTTTCACAGTCTATCGTGCGTATGGCCAGGTCGGCCGGACCACTCTGCAACTTGTTCTTGCGGGTTTATTAATAAGGGTCCTGTCAATAAGTCTGACATCTTAGAATGTCATTATTTCAATACCTGCCCATATAACCGTCCATCCGGGGGGCATATCGAGTAGGATGGTCGGTGCACATTGTAAGAGTTTAGGCCCTAAACTTTAGGACGTGCGCTTTCTCTAATAGTACGCAGCCACATAGCGGGACTTAGAGCATGATTAATTCGAAGTAGCTATAGTTCATTTGTCACTAACCGTAGCCATCTTGGCTCGAGTTTCTCTCCTTCTCCTCTGCCTCGCGTTAGCCAATGTCGGCGCGGTCGTCCTCATCGCAACCCCACATCACGTGGCGATCTCGGTGGTACACTGCGATGTCTGCAACCGCATCAGAGAGGCCAACGGCAGAGGAGGTAATCCCGGTAGTCCACGGGGTTGTGGACCAGATTCTAGAAGCGGCGGGAGTCAACAAATCTCGTATCGGTACCGTTATACAGGAGGGGGCTGCTCTGTTAGCACAGCACTATGGCAGTCACGTTCCAGAGAACTTGAACGAGATTATTAGAGCCTGTGGCGCAGCTGAGTTGATCAAAGATGAAGTTGATCGTATATCTACGGAGAAATGCTTTTCTGTG
>NW_003213081.1:252201-260090 GCF_000006405.1 Perkinsus marinus ATCC 50983
TTATCTACTCGTATAATCAAAACCATCTTGAAGCTGAGGGCGATAGGCAAAGCGGCTACCATATTTGATGGGTTTATTAAGGTTTTGGCTACTTGCAATGAGCGTTCACAGTCGACGATGAGCATTGTGCCTTCGACGGTGAATGTATCGAGCGCCCAGGAAAAGAGTGACGATCGTGTCAATATATGTCGATTTACCATTGGTTGATGGTGGCGAATGGGGTCTGGCTAAACTGAATGCTGCATCGTATGATCGTATCGCGGTATCGTATTTGTCTGGCCTGTTCCTCATATGCTCTAAAGGGTCGTCGTGCGTGTTATTACACCTTGCGGAACCTCTGTGGTGCTGAGCGGACCTACGCTTGACTAAGGAGATACCCGAAGGCATCGAGCCGTTGAAATATCTTTTACAATGACTACAGGACGAATATGGGTCCGTTTGGTCACACGGTCCGGCAAGGCAGCAGTTCCAGCAGGCCAAGAAGCACAGCAACGAGTCGGTGGTATCTTTTATGTCACGGCTTAAGAGCAATGGCAGAAGCACTGCCAGGGAAGTGCAATGTAAGTGAGGGCGAGTTGCGGCAGCGATTTCTCGATGGCATTCCGCCGGGATTTCTCGCTAAAATAAAGAGTCGTTACGGTCCAAAAATTTACGATAGAAATAAACAAGCTCATGGCGGTGGTCGACAGGAGAATGTTGATCGACCATTCGGTAATGTACCATTAGGGAATGCGACATCGGCCAATCTATCGAACTTCCATTGTTATAATTGTGACAAAAGTGGCCACTTCAAGAAGAATTGTCCTGATCTCTCACGTGATGGCGGGGGAGGTCCTCCTACCGTATCGACTTCTGGTGTTGCTGGTGAAGCCCAGAAACCCAAGAGCCCTAGGTCCCCTAGGAAATCAGCACAACCAACGGGGAGCGTGGGAGTATTCGTGGGAGGAGTTCGAGGAGTGTATGCGATTGGAGCCGATGATCCAGCTCCGAAGTTAGCATGCAAGTTCGGCCGGCATGCCGAGTTCGAGGCAGATGTGCTACTTGATAGTGGTTTGGCGTCATCAGTAATGGCAGACGCAGTAGCTTCCCAGCTGATTGCATCGAATGATGCGTGTTTGAGAGAGTTGAAGACACCCGTGAAATTATCGTATGCTGGTGCAGCAGAAGAAGTGTCTCATCAGGAAGTTATCGTTCCAGTGCAATAGGAGAAAAAGACCGGTGAGTGGTTCTAGTTACTTTTTATCGTGGTTTGTAGCGAATTGGAGCGCCAAGATGTTCGTCGAACCCGACATCAACTCAGACGAGTGTGCAGTCGTTAAGATCCCTTTTGTCTGACGACAAATCACGTTTGATGATAAAGCAGTTTGATTTCCAAAAAGCGTTCTATAGTATTCGAGCAGCTCCACAATTTTTGATGGGCGAGTCTTACCGTTAGCTATGCGTGTCGACGATGATTATTATACGTTGAGATCTCTTTGTTTCGGGCTGAGATTGGGGCTGGCTTCAGTGTGATGCCGAAAGATCCGAGATGGCCTGTCGTGGTATGGCTCGCATTATTCTCGTTATGGATGATTATCTTTTTGTTGGTTCTTCTGACAAAATCGCCTTTACAGAGTCTCTTTACGATTACTTATGGTTCCGATGTGGCTTCAACTGTAATAGTGAGACGCGTGCCCTCTGGTCACAGACTCTCCCATTCGGTGGCTTTGTGCATATTGGTCGTTTGATGCAGATATACCTAAGCTGAAGGTGAGAGACTAGTTGTAGAAAGGGAGTTGTATTACCCATACACCAAAAGGCAGATCTTCAGTGCAGCAGGAGTATTCCTAGCACTAACAGGTGGATTCTGTGAGACGTTGGCGAGAGGTCATGCTGACACTCTCCGACGTTTGAGTGGTGGATGGGCGGACTGGGATAGTCCGTGCCACGATTCTCATGTATGCAATCTCTTGTCGAAGCACTTCGACTATGCGAAGTTCTATTGGTAGGCGAGCTCTGCAGAAGATGAGACTGTAAGAGTATATGGAAGCATCACCGATATTGATGTGCACTGATGCGTATAAAGTGAGTTATGGATTCGTGGTGGTGGATCGTGGTCTGGAAGATGGGACTGATAATATCTATAATCCATCAGCGATAGTGTATTGTGAGGCAAAAGGCTTCAATAAGAAGCAGAATCGTAAAGAACTATACGGATTGGCAATGTGTCTTCGACGATTGAATACCCTATTGGCATCAATGCCAAATCTGAAATCAATCAGAGTGGGCACTGATTCACGTGTCACACAGAAACAAAGTGACCTGTGGGCCTTGACATCTGGGAGCAATGCATTGGAGAAGCAAGATTTTTTGCGACTCCGGAATATGATTATTGATTTGAATTTCGATTGCCGACGCGGGTCTATACGACTAGAAATATATCGCGTTATAGCAGCGAAAAATATTCATGCGGATATGTTATCACGAGCTCCGGAAACGACCATATGCATTCCCGTGGAAAAACAAAGGGAGAAATGATCGCCCCAATCGTGTTAGAGCCTACAGGCCAGACGTCTAGTGACTCGGATAATGGAGTCACGGTAGAGTCATCGCAGAACTTAGGTGCTTGCGATTATGGTATCGGGAATGACCTTCTAGGGTGGTCATGCTTTATTGTACCCAGTTATAGGAGATTCGTGGGGTTACAACAAATATGTGGCGCATGAAAGTCCACAACAGAACAAAGTGCTGCAACTGATTACAAGTCGCCGGACAACTGCAATGATTCACGATTGCAGCGGCTACGTTACGAACAAGTTCGTGATTCTGAAGCGAATCGTGCCAAAGAGGCACTCAATTCTGACCCGTCGCTGAGAGAAAAAGTAACTGGATTTGCCTACCGATCATTCCTCAACAAGCAAAATCTGTTATGTCGCCGAATTCTCCTCAAGAGTGGAGAAAGACAAAAAGTCTTGACCCAAGTTGCGCAGCATCCTATGGAGCATCACACAAGCTCGCTGAAGTAGCATGGTGGCCAGGAATGAGGAAGATCATCAAGCAATCCGTCAATGCTTGTGAACCATGCTAATGCTCAGGGTTCAGGAAGACAGTCACTTTGTGACCAACACTTGCAGTGAAGTTAATCGTCGCCAATGATCGGTTTTACCTCCGTTAACGAGTTAACTCAAATTAAACCCTGCTAGGCTCCTGACCACCTTGATTGACTACCAACACAATTTACCGGATGAGATAGAATATAATCATTACGTCCGAATGATGTGGAAAAGTAACACCGGTGCCGAGATGCCCAAGTCTGTGAGAGTCCATTGGTCAGGGTTTGCAGACCCTGGGTCTAAATCCTTCTCCAGAACGTCAGCAATCGAGTGACCTTGTTGGCAGTATCCTATTAAGGAACCACGGTATTTATGGTCATAGATCGCAGCTGCTTGAACAATTCGTTTCTCAGCGAGCTGAATGACCTTCAATAAGTATTTGAGCATGGCAAGAGAGTTTACCCCCGCCTTTTTGCCACACACCATAAAGATTCCGGTACACCAGCGAATGTAACATTCAACCCACTGAGCAAGCGACGTTATTTTACGAGATTTACCTGTGCGCACGGAGACGGCTTTTCCAGTATTAACATCTTCAGCCTGCTGAATACCTCGTCTTTCAGTTGATGCAGCGCTGGCTAAGAACTCGGGGGCCGCAATGTGATAAAAGGGAGAGCTCGATAGACGGTTGAGCAAGCGGTAGGGGGCACCAACGTGGCAGGAACCTTCACATCTGGACCAAATCGATGTTCGAATGTTCTTCTTGAACTTGTCCAAATCCTCATTTTCTTGCTTCGAGACCGATTAGAAGAGCTGGCTGAGACTGTGAACTAAGGTTGTCTCGCCCACCTTGAACAGTCTCGCCATGTACATGAGGCCGTCTACGGGAGACATTTTCCCGAGCATTCGCGCAGATAGGCAAAATCTAGTGATACAAGCCCCCACGTGAGCAGCTTCGCATTGATAGAGAGCTCGTGGGAGACTCACTTCGTCCTGATTGACGGACTTGCCAGGGGGATCGATGGCGAGTCTCTTCTTCTTGGACAGTGGTCCGGGCTTGTCACACTCCGCCAAACGTAGCAATTCATTCTCCTTGATTTTGCTCAGCACTTGGCCATCGACGGTATAGATCGGGTATAGCCATACCGTACTTTGCCTGCAGCTTGGACACAGAATCTGGGCCAAAATTTTGCATTCCCGGATTCTATCGGCTCAGGTATCCCACACCTTTCTCTTGGGAGAGTAAAGCGCTCCGCAGTTGCACCCGACGGCTTTCAGGAAAATCAAGTTGGTTCTGTCGGACAACAGATGAACGAGCTCTTCACATTCTTTACTCTCTTTGTTGTCGTCGAGGACGCCGAGTATGCTTGTCATGGTGAGTTTCTTGGAGACCAAGAAAGAGGCAACGTCAGCTTGAGCCCTAGATGGGAGGTTGTCGCGGATGTACTCGGACACGTTATCAGGAAGCTTTTGTGAGATGCTGTCCAGAGCAAGCGGATCAACATCGGCCTTGTCAATGCTTGAAGTTACCTCCCTCGGAGCTTCTTCATCATCTGACTGGTTGTCGGGGTTGCCGTGCTCATGGGGTTGCACGATCTTTTTAGTTCGGGTTTCGACTTGACGCTGAGGCTTACTTGGCTTTCTTGACTGGAGGAGAACATACGGAGGTTCCGGTGACCATACGCTTAGAGGCAGGCTTGGGAGCCTTGTCGAATCCTCGGGAGGCTTTCTGCTTATCAGCTGCCCACCTGTTCGTCGAGTCAATCGTGTTGTTTAATTGTCCTCTTAGCCTCCGCATCATGTCCGATTCCTGGACGATCTTGAGCTGGGTCCAGGGTGGATCTAGATTGACTTGCCGGTCGGTCGAACGGGTTGCCTTGGCGCGCCTTTGCGATGCTGTCTGTGAGTTACGGGACGCGTGGAGACGACGGTTTGGTGTTTACTCTCAACTAAGTCATGTGGCCGCTGACCAGAATGAGGAGGCCGATGCTCTGAGCCGATTGGGTGTCCGCTGGCGAATCATAAAAGAAATCCTGCTTGACGGTCGTGAGGCTGTAGTCGACGACTGTGAGTCTGATGATGATGGCAAGACCTGATCAGGTCGACGGGAGGCTTGCAATAATCCTGGATGCTGATATCGGGAGCCCCTCAGCAGAAGCGAGTGTTGCTCCTGGTAAGCCCGCCCGGAAGAAACTACTCAATATGCAACGGCAATCTCCGTCAGCTCGATTTATCTTACAGTGTTCTAACCCTCCTGGTGAGACTGGGGGTACCCTACTTTATGTCCATGGTCCATGCCTTGGCTCGGGAGCTCTCCGACTTCTTTGTTGCGGATGATGGTGTATGGCTGAAGCGCGTAACCACTGCCCGCCTGAACGGCATTCAGGCTCACCGGCTTTGCTACTTCATTTCGGCGGATACGTCCGAAAGGAAGGGCTGTGCGGAGCACGTAGTCTCCCAATATCATGATAAAGCTGGATGTCTTAATGCTCGATATCTAAGATGGCTGATTACTCGTACTTGCTATTACCCTAATGCACGACACCTGGTCAACGACCTGAGCAAGAGTCGCAACAAATGCCAACGGGCGCTTAGTCGACCTTACTATTCCACTACTGACGGCGGTCGTTCTTCAAATGAAGGAGCTCGATCAGTATGGCAGACAATTAGCATTGATTTGGCAAAGATGGGGTCAGATAGGTATTTTCGTTATCATTCCGCTATATTTCTAATTGATCATTCCAGTAGATATGTGTGGAAACGCCACGATTCGAAACCGATTCGATTCGAAACTCCACGACGTCCGCTGTCGTAGGAGCCCTATCTATATGCTTCGATTGGTGGGAGAACCCATCTCTATTGCAGAGTGATGGGGGACCCGCTCTTTGCTTGACTGCCTTTAGGGAGTTTCTGTTAGAGCGAGGAATCGTTCATCGAATAACTAATTCAGGGAGCCCGTTCGCCAATGGGTTAGTGGAGCGATCCATTTCTGCATCAAAGACCCTTTGTCGAGGGGTTGCCAATAAAAGGGTATGGCCTATTCCATTATCTAAGGCCTTGTTCGACTTAATTTCAGTTCTTTGTCCGATGTCGGTCTTACCCCCCATGAAATATTTTTCTGGAGACCTCGACGTCTGTCTGTCGAGAATGCATCAGAAAATGATGATCCCGAGAGCTCTGCTATTGTTACACTTGATGATGTGGCCCATTTGATGAATGTTTGCGAAGTTATGAATAATACGGTGAAGGCGGATTTGCTCAAGTTCATCACTGACTTCCGTGAGGTTTGCGGGACGCGCGGTCGCGGTCCACCTGCTATCAGTGATGAGGTCTTGTTGTTCGAGCCTAATAGCTTCGGTCGCGGTGCTTCCTATGGTTCCACAGTCTATCGTGTGTATGCCCAAGTCGGCCGAATCACTCTGGAACTTGTTCTTGCGGGTTTGTTAATCAGGGTCCTCTTAATAAGTCTGACATCTCAGAATGTCATTATTTCAATACCTGCCCGTATAACCGTCCATCCGGGGGGCATGTCGAGTAGGATGGTCGGTGCAAATTGTAAGGGTTTAGGCCCTAAACTTTAGGGCGTGCGCTTTCTCTATTAGTACGCAGCCACATAGCGGGACTTAGAGCATGATTAATTCGAGGTAGCTATAGTTCATTTGTCACTAACCGTAACCATCTTGGCTCGAGTTTCCCTCCTTCTCCTCTGCCTCGCGTTAGCCAATGTCGGTGCGGTCGTCCTCATCGCAACCCCACATCCCATGGCGATCTCGGTGGTACACTGCGATGTCTGCAACCGCATCAGAGAGGCCAACGGCAGAGGAGGTAATCCCGGTAGTCCACGGGGTTGTGGACCAGATTCTAGGAGCGCCGGGAGTCAACAAATCTCGTATCGGTACCGTTATACAGGAGGGGGCTGCTCTGTTAGCACAGCACTATGGCAGTCACGTTCCAGAGAATTTGAACGAGATTATTAGAGCCTGTGGCGCAGCTGAGTTGATCAAAGATGAAGTTGATCGTATATCTACGGAGAAATGCTTTTCTGTGTGGATGATTGCGGGATTGAATTCTGCTGATGGCGCTAGGGAATTGGTGGGAGTTTTATCTACTCGTATAATCAAAACCATCTTGAAGCTGACGGCGATAGACAAAGCGGCTACATATTTGATGGGTTTATTAAGGTATTGGCTACTTGCAATGAGCGTTCACAGTCAACGATGAGCTTGCGCCTTCGACGGTGAATGTATCGAGCGCCCAGGAAAAGAGTGACGATTGGGTCAATATATGCCGATTTACCATTGGTTGGTGGTGGCGAATGGGGTCTGGCTAAACCGGGTGCTGTATCGCATGATCGTATCGCAGTATCGTATTTGTCTGGCCTGTTCCTCATATGCTCTGAAGGGTCGTCGTGCGTGTTATTACGCCTTGCGGAACCTCTGCGGTGCTGAGCGGACAGCTCATACGTGCTTGATCAAGGAGATACCCGAGGGCATCGAGCCGTTGAAATATCTTTTACAATGACTACAGGAGGAATATGAGTCCGTTTAGTCACACGGTCGGGCAAGGCAGCACTTCCGGCAGGCCAAGAAGCAGAGCAACGAGTCGGTGATATCTTTTATGTCACGGCTTAGGAGCATGGCAGTAGCACTGCCGGGGAAATGCAATGTAAGTGAGGGCGAGTTGCGGCAGCGATTTTCTCAATTTTCTCAATCCGCCGGGACTTCTGGCTAAAATAAAGAGTCGTTACGGTCCAAAAATTTACGAGAAGAAATAAGCAAGCTCATGACGGTGGTCGACAGGAGAATGTTGATCGGCCATTCGGTAAAGCGAATGCGACATCGGCCAGTTTATCGAACT
>NW_003213081.1:260190-262705 GCF_000006405.1 Perkinsus marinus ATCC 50983
GGAGGGGGCTGCTCTGTTAGCACAGCACTATGGCAGTCACGTTCCAGAGAATTTGAACGAGATTATTAGAGCCTGTGGCGCAGCTGAGTTGATCAAAGATGAAGTTGATCGTATATCTACGGAGAAATGCTTTTCTGTGTGGATGATTGCGGGATTGAATTCTGCTGATGGCGCTAGGGAATTGGTGGGAGTTTTATCTACTCGTATAATCAAAACCATCTTGAAGCTGACGGCGATAGACAAAGCGGCTACATATTTGATGGGTTTATTAAGGTATTGGCTACTTGCAATGAGCGTTCACAGTCAACGATGAGCTTGCGCCTTCGACGGTGAATGTATCGAGCGCCCAGGAAAAGAGTGACGATTGGGTCAATATATGCCGATTTACCATTGGTTGGTGGTGGCGAATGGGGTCTGGCTAAACCGGGTGCTGTATCGCATGATCGTATCGCAGTATCGTATTTGTCTGGCCTGTTCCTCATATGCTCTGAAGGGTCGTCGTGCGTGTTATTACGCCTTGCGGAACCTCTGCGGTGCTGAGCGGACAGCTCATACGTGCTTGATCAAGGAGATACCCGAGGGCATCGAGCCGTTGAAATATCTTTTACAATGACTACAGGAGGAATATGAGTCCGTTTAGTCACACGGTCGGGCAAGGCAGCACTTCCGGCAGGCCAAGAAGTAGAGCAACGAGTCGGTGATATCTTTTATGTCACGGCTTGCATTTATGCCCGGCAGTAGCACTGCCGGGGAAATGCAATGTAAGTGAGGGCGAGTTGCGGCAGCGATTTTCTCAATTTTCTCAATCCGCCGGGACTTCTGGCTAAAATAAAGAGTCGTTACGGTCCAAAAATTTACGAGAAGAAATAAGCAAGCTCATGACGGTGGTCGACAGGAGAATGTTGATCGGCCATTCGGTAAAGCGAATGCGTCATCGGCCAGTTTATCGAACTTCCATTGTTATAATTGTGATAAAGGTGGCCATTTCAAGAGGAATTGTCCTCATCTCTCACGTGATGGCGGGCGAGGTCCTCCTGCCGTATCGATTTCTGGTGTCGCTGGTGGAGCCCAGAAACCCAAGAGCCCTGGGTCCCCTGGGAAGTCAGCACAACCAACTGGGAGCGTGGAAGTATTCGCGGGAGAAGTTCGAGGAGTGTATGCGATTGGAGCCGATGATCGTTCCGAAGTTAGCATGCAAGTTCAGCTGGCATGCCGAGTTCGAGGCAGATGTGCTACTTGATAGTGGTGCGGCGTCATCAGTAATGGCAGACTCCGTAGCGTTCCAGCTGATTGCATCGAATGATGCGTGTTTGAGAGAGTTGAAGACACCCGTGAAATTATCGTATGCTGGTGCAGCAGAAGAAGTGTCTCATCAGGAAGTTATCGTTCCAGTGCAATAGGAAAGGAAGACCGGTGAGTGGTTCTATTTACTTTTTATCGTGGTTTGGAGCGAATTGGAGCGCCAAGATGTTCGTCAAGTCCGACATCAACTCAGACGAGTATACAGTCGTTGAGATCCTGTTTGTCTGATGACAAATCACGTTTGATGATGAAGCAGTTTGATTTACAAAAAGCGTTCTATAGTATTCGAGTAGCTCCACAATTTACGGATGGGCGAATCTTACCGTTAGCTATGCGGGTCGGCGATGATTATTATACGTTGAGATGTCTTTGTTTCGGGCTGACATCGGGGCTGGCTTCAGTGTGATGCCGACAGATCCGAGATGGCTTGTCGTGGTATGGCTCGCGTTATTCTCGTTATGGATGATTATCTTTTTGTTGGTTCTTCAGACGAAATCGCCTTTACAGAGTCTGTTTACGATTGCTTATGGTTCCGATGTGGCTTCCACTGTAATAGTGAGAAGCGGGAACTGACGGCTTTCTCGCGCCGAGCAGACATGGTGATAATCTGCAGGAAGGAGTCTCCCGCGTCATAGAACTGCAGTAAGAAGGAGCCTTCCCTGAAAGGCAGGTAACGTTCGCCGACGATGCTCTCTGGCACAATCCCAGTGGCATCGACGTTTCCAGATTGAAAACGCAGCTGAATAAATCCGTCAAATTGGCTCAGTTTCGCGAGACTGTAGACGATGGAACGTAGTAATGTCGCCGATGTCCGATTCCTCGAAGACATCCTCCTGAAGATAGCGGTGACGGCTTGATAGTCCACGTTTATAGAGACTTTGCAGTCCGAAAGTCTACCATGACTCCTGCTGGGCTATACAGACCGCCAGTAGCTCGGTTATAACGCCATTCCATGACGGAATTTCCGTCTTCACCCGTAGGTCCTTGGATATCAGGTTTTAGGGTTTGGTGATGGTATCAGCGAACTGCTTGTGGAACCAGATAGTATGCTGTTCATCTTGTGATAAGCTTTTTTCACAGAGTACGAGTATACCACCCATGGCTCGAGTAAAAGCGTCGGAAAATAATAATAATGTACCTGCAAAGCCATTTTCTGATCTTCGGATGGGGTCCACTGAGTGGAAGCTTCGAGGGTCCGAGAGCACTTTGACGA
>NW_003213081.1:262805-266018 GCF_000006405.1 Perkinsus marinus ATCC 50983
AAGGCATCCGTTGAAATATCTTTTACAATGACTACAGGACGAATATGGGTCCGTTTGGTCATACGGTCCGGCAAGGCAGCAGTTCCAGCAGGCCAAGAAGCACAGCAACGAGTCGGTGGTATCTTTTATGTCACGGCTTAAGAGTAATGGCAGAAGCACTGCCAGGGAAGTGCAATGTAAGTGAGGGCGAGTTGCGGCAACGATTTCTCGATGGCATTCCGCCGGGATTTCTCGCTAAAATAAAGAGTCGTTACGGTCCAAAAATTTACGATAGAAATAAACAAGCTCATGGCGGTGGTCGACAGGAGAATCTTGATCGACCATTCGGTAATGTACCATTAGGGAATGCGACATCGTCCAATCTATCGAACTTCCATTGTTATAATTGTGATAAAAGTGGCCACTTCAAGAAGAATTGTCCTGATCTCTCACGTGATGGCGGGGGAGGTCCTCCTACCGTATCGACTTCTGGTGTTGCTGGTGAAGCCCAGAAACCCAAGAGCCCTAGGTCCCCTAGGAAATCAGCACAACCAACGGGGAGCGTGGGAGTATTCGTGGGAGGAATTCGAGGAGTGTATGCGATTGGAGCCGATGATCCAGCTCCGAAGTTAGCATGCAAGTTCGGCCGGCATGCCGAGTTCGAGGCAGATGTGCTACTTGATAGTGGTTTAGCGTCATCAGTAATGGCAGACGCAGTAGCTTCCCAGCTGATTGCATCGAATGATGCGTGTTTGAGAGAGTTGAAGACACCCGTGAAATTATCGTATGCTGGTGCAGCAGAAGAAGTGTCTCATCAGGAAGTTATCGTTCCAGTGCAATAGGAAAGGAAGACCGGTGAGTGGTTCTATTTACTTTTTATCGTGGTTTGGAGCGAATTGGAGAGCCAAGATGTTCGTCAAGTCCGACATCAACTCAGACGAATATACAGTCGTTGAGATCCTTTTTGTCTGATGACAAATCACGTTTGATGATGAAGCAGTTTGATTTACAAAAAGCGTTCTATAGTATTCGAGTAGCTCCACAATTTACGGATGGGCGAATCTTACCGTTAGCTATGCGGGTCGGCGATGATTATTATACGTTGAGATGTCTTTGTTTCGGGCTGACATCGGGGCTGGCTTCAGTGTGATGCCGACAGATCCGAGATGGCTTGTCGTGGTATGGCTCGCGTTATTCTCGTTATGGATGATTATCTTTTTGTTGGTTCTTCAGACGAAATCGCCTTTACAGAGTCTGTTTACGATTGCTTATGGTTCCGATGTGGCTTCCACTGTAATAGTGAGAAGCGTGCCTTCTGGTCAGCAGACTCTCCCATTCGGTGGCTTTGTGCATATTGGTCGTTCGATGCAGATATACCTAAGCTGACGATGGAGTGACCAGTTGTAGAAAGGGAGTAGTTGTATTACCCATATACCAAAAGGCCGATCTTCAGTGCAGCAGGAGTATTCATAGCACTGACCGGTGGATCCTGTGAGACCTTGGCGAGAGCTCATGCTGACACTCTCCGACGTTTGAGTGGTGGATGGACGGACTGGGATAGTCCGTGCCACGATTTCCATGTATGCAATTTCTTGTCGAAGCACTTCGACCATGCGAAATTCTATTGGAAGGCGAGCTCTGCAGAAGATGAGAATCTGAGAGTATATGGAAGCATCACCGATATTGATGTTCGCACTGATGCGTATAAAGTGGGTTATGGATTCGTGGTGGTGGATCGTGGTCTGGTAGATGGGACTACAATCCATCAGCGATAGTGTATTCTGAGGCGAAAGGCTTCAATAAGAAGCAAAATCGTAAAGAACTATACGGATTGGCGATGCGTCTTCGACGATTGAATACCCTATTGGTATCAGTGCCAAACCTGAAATCAATCACAGTGGGCACTGATTCACGTGTCACACAGAAACAAAGGGACCTGTGGGCCTTCACATCTGGGAGCAAGGCATTGGAGAAGCAAGATTTTTTGCGACTCCGGAATATGATTATTGATTTGAATTTCGATTGGCGACGCCAGTCTATACGACTAGAAATATATCGCGTTATAGCAGCGAAGAAAATTCATGCGGATATGTTATCACGAGCTTCGGAAACGACCATATGTACTCCCGTGGAAAAACCAAATTGAGAAATGATCGCCCCAATCGTGTAAGAGCCTACAGGCCAGACGTCGAGTGACTCGGATAATGGAGTCACGGTAGAGTCATCGTAGAACTTAAGTGCTGGCGATTATGGTATCGGGAATGACTTTCTATGGTGGTTATGCTTTATTGTATCAAGTTATAGGAGACTCGTGGGGTTACAACAAATATGTGGCGCATGGAGGTCCACAACAGAACAAAGTGCTGCAAATGATGACTGGTCGCCAGTCAACAACTGCAATGATTCACGATTGCAGCGGCTACGTTACGAACAAGTTCGTGATTCTGAAGCGAATCGTGCCAAAGAGGGGCTCAATTCTGACCCGTCGCTAAGAGAAAAAGCGACTGGATTTGTCTACCGATCATTCTTCAACAAGCAAAATCTGTTATGTCGCCGAATTCTCCTCAAGAGTGGAGAAGGACAAAAAGTCTTGACCCAAGTTGCGCAGCATTCTATGGAGCATCACACCCTTGTGTCAACACGACCCGACATTAGCTGGAGAGATGCGACCCAAACGTACACTGAGACCTTGAGCCAAGATGGCTACGGACTTAGGGGCTAGTAACGCTCAATGCTCAAGATCAATAGTACGGAATGTATCCTATGCTCACACTTGTACGCAAGCACAAGGAGAAAGTCTGTACGCATGTACAAAAAGGTGATGCTCTCTGCCGCACGGACTGGTCGAGCATCAATATACGCCCCCCTGATCAGTCAGGCTATAAGACAGAGAATAAAGAAAATACGAGTTGAATAAGACATCGATAACTACTCACAAGTCGTCATCAGAAACTAAGGTCTCCCATGGAAAAGCAGCAGCGATGTTTGCATGACTGACCACCGTTTCATGCTCACTTCGAAGAAACCTTACTTCATATCGACGAACAACCCCATCACGCGCCGGGTAAGCTTCCAGAATACGGGCCGGCACGATAGATTTAGCGGCTTGAACAAACACAGGTGCACCAACTTCGAAAACTTTCCACTGACCGTTAGAGTGATACTGAGCGTTACTACGCTCCTTCAACCGCCGGAAGTGGTAATCGAGGAACACCCTACGTACAGCTGCAACCC
>NW_003213081.1:266118-296931 GCF_000006405.1 Perkinsus marinus ATCC 50983
AAGAGACTGATTAGCTCTCGTCGATTAGAGTGGTATCTAGCTTGACGAGAGACCATATCCAGCTGTCGGTCATCAGTGGCACCTCTCTCCCGATGGGAGGGCCAGATAAACGTAATAACCACCACCCGAGCCACTAGAATCAGTTTGCAGAATCAAGCATCTCGGCTCCGATGATGAGAGTATTGGTATCCCGTGATGACATGGATGCTCAAGCTCTTCACTGATGTAGACTAGCATCTTTTCACGGATACGCCGCCAGCACTCTCGCTGTCTCGGAGTGAGATCCTCGTCATTCAGCATAGTCGACCAGGACGTCGTTCGCGGTATACGTCCGAAGAGTCTTTGAGATGCGTCACACAACGGCTTGACGTCAGCATGGAGCCCTGCCTTATCCATCCCCAGAGCACCAGCAATACGGTAAATGGCTTGGCGAGACAAGCAGTCCGCTTCTAACAGTCTCTTAGCCTTCTCCAGTCCAGACCGTCGATTGCAGTCAATCACCAGCCCCTTCTGGTCATAAGAAAGCAAGACGGCAAGCACTGGCATAGACTCTCGAATATAAGGTTGCAGAGAGGCCCCCTTGGGTTGTACGGACTGATGGACGAGTATAGCAAATTTCAAGACAGAGATTGCAAATCCACACAAGGATAGGTAAGATAACAATATCGATAGCAAGAATACAATCTTACATGCATCTTCCATTGAGAAGTGTAACAACAGATCATCAACAAAGTGTGCTATACCACTCGCCACCATATCGCATAACGTTAACGTACGGAATGACTGGATTTGTCGTCCGAATGAGCACTCGAGGGATTCCGGACAAAGCATACTCGATGTGCTAGGTCTCGTTTACCGTTGCCACAGTGCAAGGCAAATCCCGGTAAACAATTCTCATGGTCATAGGGACCAACATCCTGCGAATCGGTTGATCCGGACTGAGAAGGTTTGAAAGAACTGCACAGACGCAAAATATAGAAGGCACTATGCACATCTGCAGTCACGACCACAGGAGAACATGTTACCTGAAAAGCTGCTAACATAGTAACTATCGGTAATGTGCATGTACTCGAAGGCGGCAAGCTTTCATTGGTTTCTCTCAAATCACATACGAGACGGCCTTTGCTCGCTGTTCGAGTCGTTGGCCCATTATCCGGACCTCCCACCATAAACACTCCGCCTTCAGCATAGCCGTAAGGTACATTCTCAGTTGGCTTCCATAAGTCACGACGGACGTACTCCTCGATAAGCTCATCATGCAGCACCCGCGCTTCGGGACAGAGCTTCTCATGAAGACGATGGGCGTAATGCCGGATATGTAGAAGTTTGCTCAACGATGGGCAGCAGATAGACCTTGTGTAGCGTTGTTCTACAGGAAACGGAGTCTCCTCCTCCGGCAGCTTGCGTAGCCCAGTCGCATACCCTCGGTCATCGGGCCCGAACGGGACGACATTACATAGGCTTTTGCATAACTCATCCAGAGGACGAACAGCACTCGACGGACATGGTAGGTTGACAAACGAGTCTGCTGATGGTTGGGTCGATCTAAGGTCAGGTAATGGCGTGGGCTCGATGCATCGCAGATAATCGTTAACGTAAGAATATATCGTTGGTTCTGTACGTGACATCTGAGCATCGAATATACAGACGCCTGACAAGAATACCCTTTCGCCACCATCTATAACAAGGTGGAAGGACCGTTGTAGATCACGCCCCAAGAGAATAGAAGGTACATGTGAGCTGCCTACACTGCTCTGGATAGGTAGAATACGAACCTCACACGACTGAGGGGGAGATACGACTTCCCCACTCGAGTCCTTCAGAAGTAACTGTCCACAGAGCACCTCTGACACTTGGACGTATTCTCCATTAGCGACCTTAACGGTAACTGGGCTTGCTTCACAAGGAGCGAGCTTCATATATTCTCCATCTACTCTAGAGATATAAGAGAAACCAGCACCAGAGTCGACAATGAGTTGTACATTATGATGATCGAAAGATCCCGATAATACGATCTCCGGTAGTGGCCCTGAAGAGCCATAGTTCACACAATCAGTTTCAGATTCAGTAAGTGGACCAACTGTGGGGGGAGTCACAGTAATGTTAGACACAGCGCCCAGTAAAGGTCTATCGGAATGTACACGGTTTTCGGAATCTGATGACGATATTGAATACTCACATGCACAAAGGAGTGACGGATCGTCAATGATATTAGGGTTGGTACCCGAATCGAAGCAAGTATTACGGCTTGCACTTAAATTAACGGTATGAGGGGTTTTATCAACATGCAAAGAGGAGTTATGTGGTACATAAACGTAGTCACATGGATCAGTAAGTCCACCGTGAACGTTGGTAGTGTCGCAGGCCCCATCACCCCCTCTCGGAGATAGAGCCTCAATTAGTTTCTCGACTTCATAACTGGCCTACCACGATTACCCCCCGGGACGAATGCTCGGATCTTCAAACCCTAAGACGTCCCCTCGGAGCTCGCGGTAGCACCGTTGTGGATCAACGGGGGGCCTCGGCCTCGTTGTCAAAGGTAGCGAACCCGTAACGGTGCCCACGTTTATGGACATGAGCCCGCACTTCCTTAGCACCGAGATCACTGAAGGTCTTGCGGATCGACTCTGGGGAGATCGCCTTATCAGTGCGGAAGTATACGACCGATCCCTCCGGGAAGTTAGATGCCCACTCAGTGATGGTAGGTCCGCGCCGTAGATATCCTTGGTTATCCGACACTTGTCGAATTCGATCTGGTGACGCTTTAGGTTGTAGGTGATGGGTCACCTCCGCAACTTTACAAACCGACCGTACCATTTGACATAGGTCAACCGCTGGTGACAACCTCGGGGCAGGAGCCGTGCTGTGAACCCGGACGTAATCCTCCCATATCGGCGACCCTTCTTTCGGGACCTCTCTCAGGATGCGGTTGACAGCTCCCTCAAGAAGGTCAGAAGGTAGTTTAGCGAGGAAACTGGCAACAAGGTAACGCGACTCACTGTACGCATGTACAAAAAGGTGACGCTCTCTGCCGCACGGACTGGTCGAGCATCAATATCTTGCAGTGAAGTTAATCGTCGCCAATGATCGGTTTACCCGTCTGAGTGATGTGGAAAAGTAACACCGGTGCCGAGATGCCCAAGTCTGTGAGAGTCCATTGGTCAGGGTTTGCAGACCCTTTGAGGAATTGCAGAGCGACTTGTAGTCCCTCCAGCTAGTCGGCATAGTTCAAACTCGGGAAGAGTAAGTCTTTATCTCTGAAGAGGTTCATGGCAATCCAGGCAGCAAGGCGGTGGGAAGCACAGTATGGTAGCGGTGATGCAGCCGACGCAGCCGACTTTTACCTTTTGCCCCACTCCAATTTGGTCAGTCTTTGACTGTTTGATAGTGATAATGACCATGTTGGGTCTCACATCGGCATCTTCGCTGAGTATTGACAGTGTTTCACGCGCGCGAAGTAGTCCAAAGATGGCATATAAGCTCTCAACTTGCATAGTTCTAAGGTCTGCTCTCAAACCTCACACTATACTCAAGGGGCTCAGCCTCTCCACTCCGTGGAGACTTAATGGAACCTTTCTGTCCTCGGCTTCGGGACTGAGGGCTCGCTTCGCGGCATGTAGAGCCGCTTTCAGCCCATGTTCAGCAGAGCCATCAAGAGAGAAGCCAAGGAAAGCGTTTCGAGACCTCAAAGCTTTGATGTAGGTCTTGATCGTGGAGTACCTATAATCATGTTCGCCGCCAGTCGTTTTGGTCATATTGCAGATGAATTTCTGCAAATGCTCAATTTTGAGCGGGAATGCCGGTTCGGGCGAGATAAACCTCTCATAGATCGAGGTGACACTGTTATAAGCAGCACGAGTACTGACATCGAGTGAGCCCTCAAGAAAGGCAGCAAGGGCTTTGCCCGATGGTTTCGCATGTTGTAATACTTTAGCACGTGTGCGCTTACGTCTTAATATTTCTTGATTCACTTATGTGATGTACCGACAGATATGACACTAGTGGTGGCAAAAAGTGGGCCGCCTGCTTCAAGAGCCACCTCAAAGGTGGTTTCCGTCTGAACATCCTTCGGATGATCTTGACTGCTCCCTCATTGTCTGATTGGACAACTATAGGGCAGTTCATAAGTTTGGGATGAGAGTGGTCTTGACTGTTCACCAACAGGTACGAAGGTGCCAGACATGCTAATAGTTCCAGCACACAGATGTCTGCATGACTGGAGTTGGACTTAGCCTTGATTAAGTTCTTCTTAGGTTTGATAGGTAGCTTCGAAGCACCACCTCGGAGCTCCAATAGCGTCAAGTTCGACAACAGTAGACAAATCCTGCTAACGAATGCAAGAAGGCGTTGCAACCAACCAGTCTTACAGACTCTGGATTACTAGGCTCAGCTGGCATTTCTAAATAGAGACTTTCGGGTGTGGTGGCCCGGAAGAACTTCTCGATAAACCTGAGATCCTCTCAAAGTATGCAGGGGAGCCTGGCACACGCCAAGGCTTTGCGTTCTAGCATAGCAATACATTGGAAACACGATCCAAGATACGGCTTGAGCAATGGATATCCCAAACCAGATTTCCTGTGAGCATTGACAACCGCTTAGGTGTTATTCGTCCTTTGGACAGAATCTGATGGGTGAGTCTCAGAAGCTCAATGATTTTTGAGTAAGGAGCTGTGACGACAGCTTGGGGCTTATCACACGCAAATGTTACAATGATTGTTATGATGCTTTGTCACTTGGAAGCCCAAAAGTTTGGTAACCTCGCCAACGCTAATCTTCTCGTTGGTCAGGGTGAGACCGCAGATATTCCAGATCAGGATAGTCGAGGCCACGGATAGCAGAATAGTTCGTTCTGTTCCTACATACAACATATCACCAACATACAGAAGGCCGCTAGTTAAGTCCAAGCAAGATTCTAAAGACCAGGTATAAAGCAACGAGACTATAGCTCGGTGAACAGCTCCCGCAACTCGAGGAAAACAATATGGCGAGTTACGGTGACCAAAGACTAGGCGTAGGTGTCTGAAAATCTTGTTTCCACGCCGGATGTTGAGATTAGAAGCCGCTTTCGAGCTGATACCTACGACTCTGAATAAACTTTTCACATCAAGAGTGAAGGCTTTCAAGGGTTTCCGTTGTTCATAAACCTTTTTTAAGAGTGTTCGGATGAGGGATTGGATACCTGAGTACTTTGGTTGGCACAACGTCTGCGAAAATTTGGAGGCCTTTTGATTTATATGGCTCCATTTGTAGTCTTCGATTACCAGGAAGTGCTTCGCCTTTTGACGAACCTTTTTCGTTGGGCAACTGCCCTTGGGAATCGAAGCTACAGGCGTAACGACACCTTGGAATTGCCTTGCTGCACCAACAACAGTCATACGCCGCAAATTCACCTCTTCCTGAAGAATTTCTTACAGGAATTGGTGGTTTTCGACAGCTGAGACGTAATTTTCAAGTAGTAACTCCACCTCTCTAGCGCGCCGGGGTTTTGCCTCGAGCTAATGACGAGATAAAGGAATGGACTCACACTGCCCTAAAAAGCTGCTTTCATTGATCTGTTGGAAGAGGATCTCAGATTCCTCACGGAACTCTTCGCCACACAGTGATGAGAGGTAAGCGATAATATATGGTCTCAGGGGAGAACCCACTTCAGAAGTGCTTGATTGGCCCTCCAAAATAGAGCAAACAGGATTTGGCGCGCCTTGTGTGGCACATTCAACGATTTTATTGGATTGATTTTCCCCCTGCCGATTTGGCTTTAGGGCGCGAATCTAGTTTTCTGACTCCGACCTGCGAGGTTCAGAAGGACGGCTCTTCACATCAGCGTCAAAGAGGGAGCGACTTTTCTTTGTTTCTTTCAGCAAGACATGTTTATAGGGACATTTTTCCCCTCTGTTGCAAGATCCAGTTTGGTAGGAGATACACGCACCACGTTCGAAAAGTTTTCTCTTCGAGTCTTTCTTTGACTTTTTATTCTCGTCGTTACCGAAGACTTGATCAGTATCCGCCAAACCACCAAACTGAGCAGAAATCTACATGGGTCTAAATCCTTCTCCAGAACGTCAGCAATCGAGTGACCTTGTTGGTGGTATCCTATTAAGGAACCACGGTATTTATGGTCATAGATCGCAGCTGCTTGAACAATTCTTTTCTCAGCGAGCTGAATGACTTTCAATAAGTAATTGAGCATGGCAAGAGAGTTTACCCCCGACTTTTTGCCACACACCATAAAGATTCCGGTACACCAGCGAATGTAACATTCAACCCACTGAGCAAGCGACGTTATTTTACGAGATTTACCTGTGCGCACGGAGACGGCTTTGCCAGTACTAACATCTTCAGCCTGCTGAATACTTGCTTTCAGTATTTGCATCAGTCTCTCAGTTGATGCAGCGCTGGCTAAGAACTCGGGGGCCGCAATGTGATAGCTCGATAGACGGTTGAGCAAGCGGTAGGGGGCACCAACGTGGCAGGAACCTTCACGTCTGGACCAAATCGATCCTGGATGTCGAAATCCTTGAATTTGTCGAAATCCTCCTTTTCTTGCTCAGACTCCACCCTACGGGGCTTCGCGCCCTGGGCAGCTTTGGCCTGATCTGTAAGGGTCAGAGCATGGAGCTTGGAGACTTCCTCGTGGGCTTCGGCAACACGCTCAGTCATCCTCTTAACAACTTCATCAGAGACGTTCGACAAGAGCAAAGTAGAAAGTATCTTTTCTTTGACGAGCTGCTTCACCAACATCTCTTAGATGCCATCATCAGCAACCTCTCCTTCAAGTAGAGGGTCAACAACATTGCGCCTAACAACAATTGTGCAGTCTACCATGGAATAAAAAACAAACAATATGTTGCTGTTTCTACAACATCTGCTTCAGTCTAGCCTTATTGAGCCACTCTTTAGCTAAGCTCGCAAGATGCGAGTCGCAACACAATATTTGTCCCTTACCGGTCTGGGTGGGAGTTCGCTATGGAGTTCACGAAGACAGTCACTTTGTGACCAACACTTGCAGTGAAGTTAAACGTCGCCAGGGATCGGTTTCACCTTCGTTAACGAGTTAAATCGAAGGAAGTCAGTTCTGTCGCCATCCGGGATTCTCGTCACTATTATTGATGAATGCTATGCGACATGAAGTCCTGCCAAACAGGAGTACTCCTGTTGGAGGATTCTATGAAGTGAATCACAAAGTACTAGGATGCTGTCAACGCTCTGTGCTACAAAATGCCAAGATGCCGGATTGGGAACTTATGTTATGTATTGCTGCCAATCGTATCAACAATTCCACCGCAAAAGATGGTGCTCCGTCTCCTTTCGATACAATAACGGTCTACGGATACTCGTCTAAGCTACCGATTGCTCGCCTCTTGACCGCTAATGATAATGCAGCCAAAGAATGGGAACGATTACGTCCGAATTTTCTCTCCTCGGACCCGCTGTACAACGCTCAAGTGATAGCTGACTGCCGTCGCCGTCTCAAGAGACGTGATCAATTACAATTTTCCGAGAGTTCTGGTTGGATAGGAGACAACACGCTGCAGTGGAGAGCAGCAAGAAGAGCACGGGTACTCAGCCGTTGGAGGCTGGAGATATTGTTCTTATTACCAAAGACCGGAACCCAAAGTTGGGTCAGTCCGTTGAGATGAGAAGTATGAGATTATTGGTGCCATAGGTAAACAATGTTATTCTGTCAAGCCGGTCGTAGGTGGGGCGCCGATGATCGTTCATGCTAGAAGTCTGCGCCAATTCTTTACTTATGATGAGGAAGATCCTAACGTGGAAGAAGATCACCCTACCGGAGATTCAGGTTTCAGCGACGAAGAGCCGTTAGGGGAACCCTGACTCCAAGGTTTCTCACGAAAGGGGAGAAAGCTGTGAGAGTTTAGGGCGTGCGCTTCCTCTAGTAGTACGCAGCCACATAGCGGGATTTAGAGCATGATTACTTCGAGATAGCTATAGTTTATTTGTCACTAACCGTAGCCATATCTTGGCTCAAGTTTCTTTTCTTCTCCTCTGCCTCGCGTTAGCCAATGTCGGCGCCGTCGTCCTCATCGCAACCCCACAACATGGGCGTGCGCTAAATACCCTAATCATTTCTCACCGAATAATGTTCAAGGCTTGTAAGCTCGCCCGATATCTGCGTTTTCGAAAGCATGATCGACGACAGATCTAGCCCAGCAGTCGGCGTCGTACAACGTTCCTCATCGAGCTCTCGGTCTTATGTGCGCGGCGCGGTGGGAGCCCGCAACCTGGACTTGACGATATTGGGGCGTTCGAGTTGACGACGTTTCCGGGGCTTCCTTAGGGCGTTCCCGTGCCACAACGCAAAGGTGACCCGAAGGCGAACGGTGGCGCGAGAAGGAAAAGAGTCCTGGGGCGTGCTTTCTCTCGTGGTATATTTTCTCTCGCGACAGTAGATTGTACTGAGAAATAAATCGCAGGAAACTTGAGTCCCGCAGCGGCATGCGAGATATTGAAGCGCTGGAAATTATTGGTCCAGAATGGCGTCCACCGACGGCCCATACGGCCTCTATGTGAGGCGCTCAGACGGCGAGCAATAGACCATATTGTGAACGGAATGGAGTAGAAGCACGTTGACAGGTGGGCAAAGCATCAACGTATGTACGTCTCGTCTATGGGTCACATACAACAAATACCAGTAGAAGCGAACGGGATTCGCCAGTATTCCATCGATGAAATAGAGCATGGAAACGACCATAGAAGAAGGTAAAGATTGAGTAGGCCTGAGGTGTACCGTGCATGGGAGATACTGTACATGCCATGTACATTGGCGGCTAATTGACAGTTGCCCAGGTCACGTTGCGTTTGAAAAAGTCGTAGATTATTTTGCGCTTGACTCTTGCCAACTCGAATAGGATTCTCTGTACTCATGGCCCATTGTCAACTTGGCAGAACTACTTCTAGCCATTCGGACGCCTTCTCTGACTCATCAACACACGGAAAGGCCTATTTGGTTTTGGCTCGAATAGGTTGCTGATAGTCCGTTCCTCTGCAATTTCGGACTCATAATTCGGGACCGATTGACAACTTGGCTGAGCCAAAGCTAGCACTTCCAGCCGTTCGGATGCTTCTTCTGACTCGTCAACGCACGCAGGGGCCTAGTTGATCAGTGAAGTGTGGGGCGATTCCCGATCCGCCGTACGTCGAGCCAATCTGCAGACTATTCGGAGCTTCGAGTCACTCGAACCAGCTGGAATAGGTCGCTGATCTAGGGCAGGTGCACCCTAGCTCTTTCAGAAGCGCGAAGGAGAAATTGGTGGTACAAAGGAGAAAGAAGTGGCGGGAGAAGAGAAAAATGGCGGGCGGAGAAAACTGTGGCGGGCGCGGAGTAGGTACCACTGTTTGTGCTTGTACAAAGCCAACTTCGATAAGAACGCAAGTAGAGAACATTATCATCAGAATGATGCAATGCAAGAGCTATCTTCTAAATAACTTTGCCCTCATATACTGGCAGTGGCATCGAAGCCTTGTGGCTCACTCCGTCAGATTTCACAGCTTCCAACTCCCTTCTAATACGGTAGAAATTACACTCACTATCAGTGTAAAAAATTGGGGTCGGTGATATCGATATCGGTATCAGTATCCTTCCACAGTGCAATAGTCTCAGTAAACAGTTCCATCACATCATCGCATGCTGTCAGCTTCTTCCTGACGATGCTCCACGACATCCTGCTAGAAGGTATCAACCGACCACGGCCTCGGATAAAGACGAATGCTGTAGTCAATAGTACACTGCCGAACGCGTACATGCTCGAATCAGGAAACAAATAAATTATACTTCGAGTTAGCATGCTAATGATGGTAAAACCAGCTAAGTCTCGAACCCTCCCCGAAGATCAAGTCACAAAGTGACCATATCTTGTGCAACGGGACATGGCTCACACAACACACAATGAGGCTAAGTGAGTCATTCACTGGAAGGTTCAGAATCATAAACTGATTGGTTGCCATTTATTGAATTGATTAATAATTTATCCACTGCAATGGTTTTCTCTTAGCCAAGAGAGAATCCTCTCGACCTTGCTCTTGTCTAATGTGTCCAACGAAGTCATTCAAAGAATGACTAATCGTGTTGCCGAGGCTGACCGAGAGGCTTTCAAGCCTTATGCTCTCACCTTGGCGGATCGGGCTAAAGCCGCTCAGTCGGCGAAACGCCGTAAGGCTGAGTCTGAACGAGAGAAAGAAGATTTCGAGAAGTTCAACAACAACATACAAGCAAGGTTTGGTCCTGACATCAAAGTACCAGCGACCCTTGTCCCCCCTTATCGACTACTCAACCGTTTGGCATCTTCTCCGTATGATCATATCGCAGCACCCGAGTTTTTGGCGAGCGCGGCTTCTACCGAGAGGAGAGGCATTCAGCAAGCCGAAGACGTGAATACTGGTAAGACTGTTGCCATTCGCACAGGTAAGGCCCGTAAAATTTCGTCTTTGCCGCAGTGGGTTGAGTGCTATTGTAGATGGTGCACAGGAATTTTCATGGTCTGTGGCAATAAATCAGAAGTCAATTCACTTGCTATGTTCAAGTACCTACTCAAAGTCATACAGCTAGCTGAAAAACGAAACGTTGAAGCTGCTGTCATATACGATCACAAGTATCGTGGCTCTCTAATAGGATATCATCAACAAGGCCATACTATTTCCGAGGTTTTGCACAGTGACTTGGATCCTTCCTTGTATATCTCCGCGCAGTTCGGTGGTCTTGAAGATGTCGATCATTTGTTCGAGAAGGCTCACGATAAAGTTCCCAAGGAGCCATCAAAGGACAACAAAAGGAGCCAGAAGGATTCTGACCGTGGAGTTTGCATCTATTACCAGACGGGTGACTGTAACAGAGGAGAACGGTGCCCGTTTGAGCATATCCTACTGAAGAAGACTAAGGTTGGTCGCTCCTTCTATGACACTGATGAAAAAGCTGAGCCCAGCGCCTCTCGTAAGTCAGAACCTTCCAGAAAAAACTAGTTTCGCCCCTCCAACTTCGTCATGACAAAGTCTCTGACGTTGTGGATAATGGGGCAGGAAACTTGACTAATTTACATGTCTCTGAGTTTGTTAATCATGCTGTAAAAGCATTCTCTGATATGGCCATCACTCAGTGCCAGAATTTTACTTCCGGTGCAGGCCTTAACTCTCCCAAACCATAGGATTCTGCGGTTCCTATCAACAAAGGTATAACTTCTAATCTCTATGCAATCCTCACCTCAGCCATCTCCACTGTTGGACTTGACTCGTCTTCTCAAGCTCTGTTCTTCCCAGAACTTCCCAGTGGGGGAAGAGGTAACATTCTATCACAAAGTTGATGGTGCTATTAATATTGCGCTGGGACCAACCTGCTCACTACTGGGGGCCAATAGTGCCACCTCGCGGGTTGGTTCGCCACTCAGACCTTTCCTCATCGCTGCTCTGCTCTCTCTATGCGGAGAAGAATTCGAAGGGGAAGCTGAGATTTTACTACAACAGATTGATGAGGGTTGTTCTCTCGGCCAGAACGAACCTATACCATTCTCTGATTGTTGGCCAGAGGCAAAGCCTCGCCGAACAAAGGAAGTCGAGCTTGTGTTAACCAACTATCAATCTGCCGTCACTAACCAAAAATTTCTCGAGGAAATCCTTAAAGAAGAGTGTCCGGTGTCCTTGGGTAGAATGGCCTGCCTAGGGAAGGGAGACAACTTTAAAGGAGTCGTCACACCTGTGGCCTTGATACCCAAGGCCAGCTGTCCGGATTCCGAAGAGTCAAAGAAAGCTGAGCACTTTAGGGTAGTCGAAGACTATCGACGTAGTCACGTGAATCAAAAGGCTCACAAATTCTCTCAAACTGTCTGTCTGCCAAGATATTCGGATATCCAGTTGTTGATCCGGACGCTAATGTCAAGAAGCACCAAGGCAGGGACTCCATTGAGAGCTTTCACCTTGGATATAAAGAGTGCGTATAGATTGGTCGGTGTTAGCCCCCGAGAAGCCCCTAACTTGAACATACGGTGCGATGGGAAACTATACAGGCGTAGGCGGCTACCCTTCGGGCACCGCAACTCTCCCTACTGCTTTTCAAGAATTGCAGGAGCTATACATCGTGCGATAATCTCGCTTCTACAAACATGGTCCTTGTCTCCTTGCTCGGACCTCGTGTCCGGACTATTATACGTGGACGACATGTTATATGTCGGCTCGGAAAGAGCCGACATATACCATTTTCGCGGTAGAAAGGATTAAAGAAGATCCAGAGTTCAGATTCTTTTTTTATACCATATGCCATTTTCGCGGCTATGTCCCTAATAGTATTGATTTGGAGCATGTGTGGTTGTACTCTTGCCTACTCCAAACTGCATTGTGGAGAGAGTGCCAAATTCCTTGGCTTTCAACTTAGTCTCGGCCATGATCGCCCGCAGGCCTCGATCACTGTTCCTTTCAAAAAAATATCTGAACTGATATCGCTTATCCACAAGTTTCTCTCAAGAGGGAATATTGCAGCCAAAGAGCTGTCAAGTCTAGCAGGAAAACTGGTCTGGGCATTACAATGCTACCCTCTGTTGAGGCCTTACCTGGGCTCCTCCTTCCAGTCTATCTGCATGATGGAGCGCAAAAAGTTGCGCCGCGCTAAGCTACCGCGTATGCTTCGTGATGATTTACGTTTCTTGGAGAAATTCTTCCGGGGTACTTCACCACAGAGTCTCTTCTTCGATATCCCCAGCACTGTGAGTCTCGCTCCAGACTCTTTCCGTCTCGTGGGTTGCGATGCTTCCCTGCAAGCCTTGGCCGGTTTCGCCTTAAGCAATCGATCATGGCGATACTGGAGTCTTCCTGTTGCGGTGTCTAATGTTACTATATATACTCTACTCTGACAACCTCCTCTATTGGTCAACAGCGCCCTCGAATTCCCCCATAATTGTACAATCTGATAATGATGGCACTGTTAAAATAGTCCGAAGGATGTTCAGCCGCAAGCCACATCTAATGTGGCTCTTGAGGAAAGCAGCTCAGTATCTACCTACTTTGATTCCCTATCTATCTGTGCACCACTTAGATGGGAAAGAGAATTTAATTGCCGATCGTCTCTCACGAGGCTTTTCTGATAACTTGCCTAGTGATTGGTCTCGTATAGAGCCTCCTCTCGCCTGGCTCGGTTTAACTTGACTGTGTTCCAATATACTCAAACTCTACTTTCAGGTTTGTTGCGTCGATTCGCTCAAAATCGAAGAGCAAAAGTACTCCAATGTGCACGTCCTTCGGGTGGTTTGTTAGCCAATTTCCTCGAAGGAGCTCTGGCACCTACTACGCGGTCTAGTTACAAGAGCGTCGTTTCAATCTACACAAACTTTCTGTCGCCGGAACCGGCATTCCCTCTCAAACTTGAGCACCTACAGCAGTTTGTGTGTGCCATGACCAATAAAACAGGTGGCAGACAAGATTATAAGTTCTCGTCCATCAAGACCTACATTAAAGCACTTCGGTCATGTAATGCCAGCCTCGGCTTCTCCGTAGATCGCCCCGCTGAACAAGGGCTGAATGCAGCCCTACGGGCCGCGAAGCGGGCTCTAGGTCCTGAAGCCGAAGACAGGAAAACTCCTCTCTCCCTCGAAGAGGTTAAGAGCTTCAGTAGACTGACATTTGTCCCTGGCTTGAGAGGAGACCTGGAAATCATACAGGTAGCGAGCCTCTGTGCAATTTTCGGTCTTTTCCGCGCACGTGAAACGTTGCAGCTGGTCAGAGCAGACATCTCTCTACAAGTTGACATGGTTGTCATCAATTTGAAGAAAAGTAAAACCGATCAAATCGGGCTAGGCCGCAGAATCAAAATCGGTTGTGCAGGATGCGCGGACCCTCAAGGGTCCCCCCTCCCCTTCTGTTTTCCCGGACCTCACCTACAACGACTGGCTTGAAGGTATCAAGTTGATTTTCGGGTTCATAAAAGGCTCTCCGAACTCGGAGCAGTGGGGAACCCACTCGTTGCGGAGGACTGGAGCGTGCCTTCTTTGGCGAGCAGGGTATAACGATCTTTTCATAGAACAATATGGGAGATGGACGTCTCACTGTTATAAACGCTATTTGGATAATGTCACCGAGAAGTTCTCTCACCTCTATGCAGCCAGTATGTCTACAGAAGGCTCACCTCGTCTAACACAAGGTCCACAATGGTGTTGGGTACCATCAACTATCTCGGCCTAAGCGTGACGCTCAAAGCGTCTGACTGGGCAAAGCCTTGATGCAAAGCCTGTTGAACCTTCTACCCCGTCGAACTAAAGTTAGTTAGCCCATCACCAGTGTCGGAGTGTGTCTGGATCTGCTTTCAGCCTTACTGATAATCAGTGGCTGTAAGCAGCTCTTCAGTCATAGCCGATTAGCTGCTGTTGCTGTTCGGATCTGGGATCGTTCACAAGGCCCAACCTTTGTTCATCTCACCCCTAGACCTGAGCAGCTCGGCACCGGCGATGTGTTTTCTACCATTAGCACTCGACGTCGCGTTACTGACCTAAGTAGTCTAACCAAAGCTGAAATGTTATTGTAGTTAATCAAATAGGGTGAGAATGGGGCACGGTTCTATTCGAGTTAGCATGCTAATGATGGTAAAACCAGCTAAGTCTCGCACCCTCCCCGAAGATCAAGTCACAAAGTGACCATATCTTGTGCAACGGGACATGGCTCACACAACACACAATGAGGCTAAGTGAGTCATTCACTGGAAGGTTCAGAATCAAAAACTGATTGGTTGCCATTTATTGAATTGATTGCCCTTCCCGCCCCGCCCGAGTGTGTCTGGATCTGCTTTCAGCCTTACTGATAATCAGTGGCTGTAAGCAGCTCTTCAGTCATAGCCGATTAGCTGCTGTTGCTGTTCGGATCTGAGATCGTTCACAAGGCCTAACCTTTGTTCATCTCACCCCTAGACCTGAGCAGCTCGGCACCGGCGATGTGTTTTCTACCATTAGGACTCGACGTCGCGTTACTGACCTAAGTAGTCTAACCAAAGCTGAAATGTTATTGTAGTTAATCAAATAGGGTGAGAATGGGGCACGGTTTTACTGAATCAGCAAGGGATGTACCAGTAATTGTAGGATAATAGGTGCATCAGTAAACAGCTGCATCAACCTTTCAATTTCCCAAGTAGCAACGGAAGCAAAATCATGCCACCCTAAGCCCTTAGTAATTTCAAAGCGAAGAGTGTATCTCATAGCTAACAACAAATTGCTATGCGAACCTATGGGGTCAAAATGCGCATTCACAACATTCGAAATATTCCTACAAACATGGCAAATAGTACGCCCTTCCATCTCTATGACAAATAACGGAGGGAGAAGCACATCAGATTTCTTAGCACGGAAACGATCATTCGAAAGCCGATCTAATCCTAGTACGTGTGACTCATGTCCCTGTGGTGGCGGAAAAAGTTGACGCTTCCGTTCCTGCGAATTGAACCCACGAACTATGCAGGCTCTCAGAAACGCATCGGAGCCGCTCTGAAGACCCACGTAGGAACCAGAGCCAATCACAACACCATCCATGCGAGGTTTCATATATACATACCAAGCAAAATAATGCGCAGATCCCTGAAAATCGCTGATATAGGATATCACATCCTTTACATTGTCAGGCAACTTATGCCTCGCGAGGGACACAAGCATTCTGAAAGCACCATTCAAACATGCCTTCGAAGGATGAGGACTGCTCATCGACGGACCTCGCAGGCGATACACTTCACGTTTCCATACCAGACAGAACCAATAGCGACTGACCGGATGTGAATATACTGAATATTCCTCTCATACTCATTTTCCAACATGAGCGAAAGCACACTCCAAGCCCAGAATTTCTACATAGGGAAAAACACGCCAGGTAAAAATGAACAGAAGAATCCCACGTTAACTGCGACCCAAAGCCGATCGATCTGATAAACCTTGACCACTTCCAATGACTCCCTTATAACGTCAACGAGACAGGGTGAAAGGTGAAGACTGGGAGTTGAGGTTCAAGATGGGGAAATGATCGATGATGCTTGCTACTCGAGAGTATTCATCTGGCGTTAACCGAACGATACCACCAACGGCTTAATAACCCTCAAATACCGGAAAATATGCCGAGAGTAACCCCAACTACTCTAGTCGCCGAACGATAGTACGATCCTTCTCGAAACTATGATGCAACGAACAGGTCTTCGTCAGATCATCTCTCGACCGTGCCGAAACCCACGGTATCCCGTAACTATAATGGAATGCAGCACTCAGTCTTCCGTCAACATTTTAATGCCGAGAAGGAGTCAAGCCAGGAAACAGAGTATGATTCTCGAATCAATCCAATCCCTCTGGTGGCGAACCCGCTGGTTGCTCAACGGACACACCTACTCCCGGATCAATCTCACTCAGAATCCCTCCATCCTGGATATCTCCCGGAGGTTAGGCCCCATACACAGGAGCCGCACCCTCATACATACTCTCTCGGATACTCCGAGAAGGGCAGAAAATATTACTCAACGGGTTATTCCCCAGCGGATACTGGATACTGTAAATGGGGTCAGGAGAGCACAACTCCAAGAAAACGTCCGAGTTGAGTAACTGGCTAGACTCCGAGACCCCAGATTGTACAGCATTCGCATCAACAGCTTTATGTAGAGTAGCGCACGAGAAGTCCGAATGGTCTCCGTCAAGACCTGGACTTCTTTTTAAGCTTCTTTCTTGACCTAGGTTTACAATCCTTATCGTATCCAGTGCTTCTTTCTCGAGTCGACATCGATTCAGCTATCCTAGTAGGGTTGGATGCATCAACGGGTCTCGCTGGTTTCATGCGGAAGGGCGGAGTCTGGCACTACTGGTGTCTAAGCCTGGGCGACTTACGCCAGGATGTCAGAACGGCCCTTCTGGAACCAGCCTCCACCAACCCTCACGCACAAGGATATATGGCATCCGAAATTACTTGCGTCACTTACGACATTGTCCTTACTGGGTCATTGCCAGCTGAAAACTCGAGTTATCGTCCAATGCGGTAATCAAGAAGCGATAGCAATTTTCCGAAGAGGATATAGTCCAAAGAGTTTCCTCTTCGAATTGTCACCATTAATATGGACCATGCAGCGTACGGCATCTTTCTCAATAACGTGCCGGTCAGCATGAATTCTAGGGCTCCGATAACTGTATAATTCGAGGGAAACCACCAATTATGCACACATGGCTCAGCTTCGGAATGCGCCCGAACATGTTTTTCGAGTTCGCTCTAGTGAATTGGACCTTACAGACCTGAGAGAGTCAACATCGCTTGTACGATGTGTTGAATGATGACTTCGGGTTTATTATCAGAATGAATGAGGGAATTTTCCTGGTAGAAAACATGCAGAACTCTATGACCTTAGGATCGAGCCAGTTCTTGATGATGCCAAGTTCAATTCGCTGTCATCTTAGTCTTCATGGCTTCGCATACGCGAATTATCTCTGTCAGAGTGGTATTAGATCAGACCGGGTGTCCAAAAAAACTATTGTCGAATCCAGGAGCTCTCCTAGGAGAGGCGTGGATAAAAACGCGTTCAATTGAATACGATCAGAAGCGCTCCCACGGTCACTCTGACGGGTGCTCCTAAGCCACGCTCGATAAGGTGAGAATGCTCTCAGGATTGCGTTTTTCAGGAGAGTTCTCATCACTGTAGGATTCGTACAAGTCGTGGAAGGAGAGCGGCCGTTTCTTTGTTGATGCTCTACAGCTCGACTCTGATGTGGTAGCAACTCGTGGTGATGCTTGTTCTGCAGAGTCCCCATGTAAGGTTTGTACAATAGTTGTAGACGAGAAGTCGAACTGCGTGCAAGCGAAGCATTCTAATGCTCCAAAGGGAAGGCCCTGGGAACAGTCACCTCCTAAGCCTATATGTTCTAAGGGCTGCCAGCCGATTACTGATCATGACGACTCACTATGTGGGAGGGTCATGAAGAAGCCTTCTCGAGCTAAGGGAGCTGGAAGGATGTTTGCTGGGAGAATGGATGCTAGAGGCTTCACACAACAACTTGTACAAGAGCAGCTCCGAGAATCGCTCACGTCCAGTTCTTCTGGTGGTTCCGAGAGCTCTAAGAATCTCCTGCGGACAGGCGTCAAGCTGGATGGTCACCGGTATATCGGTATCACACCAGCTCGCTATGATGGGAGAGTCGATGCAAAGGTTTGTCTTTCCCCTCTCTAGGTGCTAGAGATTATTGCGGCTTGGACATCTTGGTCTTGGTGAAGACAGTGCGAGGGAGCTCTGTGCTATACTTGGTCGTCAAGGTATTCGTTTCCCGAATGGCGGTCTGGAGGAGTGCAGGAACGAGAAGTGGGTCGTATTCGGGCCTTTTTTCCGTTGTGAGTCATTAAGCCTCGAAACTGAACGCCATGAACCTCCCCATTTGACCCCCTTTGGCTTATGTATTGAAATTGTTGCTCTGCTCAACATCGTGACCGATGGAGATGCTGATTGTATAAATCGTTTGAAGTTCACGGTGAACTGTTCACCTTGCACTGGGGAAGGCCAACCCTGTCGTACGTGGAAGCGCCACTCAACCGACTTCCAGAACGGTGAGCACAATGTTGTCACCGAACCATGCGTGAGTTGGCGGGAAACCCCCATGGAAGGGTTGGCTTTAGCTCCCCTCCATTTGTTGCTTTGAATAACCAACAATGTGTACAAGGAAGTATGCCCTGGTGGCGCCACTGATGCCTTCGCCCTGAAGCAAGAGGATGCTCTAACCAAGAATGGAATCAGGCGCTCCAAATACTTCAAGGGAGACCTTGAAGGCAATGAGTGCTGAAAGTTCCTAGATGCCGTTGCTGACGGTAGGATACCCTTCAAGCAAGGACGCGATACTCGTTCGAAGGTTGAGGCTCTGAGGGCGTTCAAGGTCTTTAAAGATGAATGTTTCGGCCTACGCCGAGGTGCCGGTTGGGAACGATATCTTCAGCATTTTCGTACTATCTGGGTAGCGAGTGGGCTTACGTGGACCTTGAAGGTCCATATTGTCTGCGACCACATTAAGGACTACCTGGAGAAGTATGAGTCTATAGCGGATGCGGGAATGGGCCTGTCCTCAGAACAATCGGGCGAACCCCTGCACGCCAGGCTACAGCATGTTTGGGACTTGCGATTTAGGGTGAATCCGGACAGTCCTTTACTGGGCGATCGGCTAGTCGATTGTATGGTCGCGTACAACTGGGGGCTTCGCTGGGACGAAGCAAGCAGATTCAGAGTCTCTGAGGAACAGAGCGATTTCGACTCTAAAGGTCAAGGTCGTGACGATAGCGGTACTCATCCAGGGACACCTCTATGAAAGGTTTTTGGAACGATTTGAAGTACTATCTTCCCCAGTTTTTTTGTGAAATCATTCGCTCTTGTAGGATGGAGTCTCAAAGAGTTGTGTGGTAATTAATAAAGGGTAAAGTGGACTTCTGATGAAATGACGACCCTGGGATTCGAATCCGCGCCCACTACTTCGCAGGGTAAATTTGCGCAGAAATTCACGGGGTGATATTTTTCGATCCTGATGTCTAGAAACAGCATAGAGACACATCAAATTGCTCAAGAGACTATCGGCAACGAACCTGCGAGGTCAAATTTTGGGTGCATTCAATCCCACCTCAGCCCCACTTACGGCCAGCCGTGACCTGTCATGATGTCATACACAATTCAATAAATGTTGTAAGTAACGGGATGAATACTGTAGTAGCACTACTACTGCTGCTGTTGCTGCAAGGGGCTGGCTACTCATCGAGCATCGAATATCATCACACGGCGTTGACGCTTCTTGTAGAGGATACGATGCCCACATCGATTGCACTTGATAGCATCCTGATAGGATAATGATAGAGCTATTACATCCACAATAGTACTACTGCCATTAGCTTCAACTCCTGCTCATTTCCACAGTTACCGCAAACATAGAGCACTTGATTTGGCAGACTCTGATTATTCTCCAGGCTTACCGCTGTCGCAGGAGGTTGTTGTTGTTGCTTTGCTAAGGACATAAACCGGCGACCCACTTACTACTATCAACAAACCCTTTCCTGAGCACCATCCTCCTATTCAACAACAACAATAGTAGTAACAAATAACGAAACACAATATTGAACGACACACATGTCGATCATCTCTTTCTCGAAAGACATCTTATATAACCCTAACCAGGAATACACCGGACGATGAAGCAACTGAAACGACAACCTATTGGGACCTATTCTCCTCACATCTTCATTACTCATCAGATTATATGCTTGCAGATACCCCCAGACATCTCGAAAATTACATACCCATGAGTAATTGTGCCAAGGTGTTCTTTGGACTGTGAAAAGAGAGTAGTTTTTCTTCTTCTTCTTCATGTACGTCAAATTGTACATCAGAACTTCTGAATCAGAAAGGAACCATCCTCCAACATCAACATAACTCTTGCCGATACCATCAATATGCCGACAACTTACGTAATAGGCAGGTTAGAGCAGCAACAGAACAGCAATGAGCAGAATAGGATTACAATCATACAGATATGTTAACCTTCAACATCCTGGCCTTGTAGAGCTCCTCTGAGGGAATATCCATTGGATCATAAGAGTGTCAATAAGAGTAATGACAATAATAATGATCGATTGAATAGATGACAGTAGCGGCAATAGCAGCAGCAGGAGAATATATTTCAAGTACTGGGCTAAATAATATCTTACAGTGCATCTTTGCAAGCCTCCACCGTACCGATGATGCCACCAGCAAATCCTATCATTATGCATACCAATTCCCGGAGATACTGAATGATGATGATAACAAGAGAGGAAAGCAGCAGGAGCAGGAGCAGGAGCAGCAGCATTAATAGTAATGGCATGAGTAAGTGTAGTACTCACCTGCCACTTTGATAACTCCCGTCCTCGTAGCTTGATATGGAATGCAGGTGGGAGAATCTACAAGTAGGAGTGGGGAGGAATGGGTGAAGAAGATTAGTTCTGCATCATCATCATCATCATGAGTAGGAGTGTGATCAATGATGATGATGATGATTATAAAGACTGAGTAGGAGGCGTGATGCACATTACAAATGCTAATGTGGCACTAGCACTGGCTCCGACAAGGGAAATAAATGCTCCAAAGTTGGGGATGTATGCTGCCAATATTGCTGTTAACGATACGTATCTAATATAATAGCAACAATACTCCTGAATAGAGGAAATCTCTACTACTCTTGTTATTACCCCAATCGGAAGATATAATGGGTGAGTAAGTGATAATACATCCCTGGGCTGCTGTTGTTGCTGTTGTTGCTTACATTAGAACATAAGTATGGCCTAATAGACAATGGAAGGTAGTTGTAGTCGTGAATGGAGTCTGCATCAATCTGATATTAATATAACCTAATATTAGAATTGAAGAATACATCCATCAATTCAAATACGGGGAAGAGCATGAGAGGATAAGTGAGATAGAGACCAATGCACAACGATACCTGAAGTAGTAATAGTAGTACTAGTCTGTAGACATGAATAACACTGCTATTACTACCTGTATTAGAGGAGAAAGTATAGTGTCGTTTGGTAATGCTCTCGTTATGATACTGTCGATATACGAATAATGACTGAAGGCTAATAAACCCAGGGCACCGAAAGCACAGTATCTTGATAATAAGGAATAGGAAGAGGAGAAGGGGAAGCAAAGGGAGAGTATGTATCACTAGGCCTTCGTCACGAAGGGGCGGAGCTCACAGAGTCCACGTCCATGGATTCAATCAATGAATTTTACATAGGTCCCCGGTTCGATCCCTGGGTAGAACACTTCTCCATCATTAAAGTTTTTCGTGCATATCTCGTCGAGCTTTTCATATAATCGGATTTTCCGATTTTTGCCTACATCTCGGCACTCAGAGGAGTCGTTTGATCTATTTGGTGGCCTCCTACGCTTCGTAGTTAAGCCAGAATAATTCTGCACGCACGCACAACGCGAAAGTGCTGCCTGTTGTTGCGGTATATGATCCGCTTGCTTCGCTCGCTCCGCAATGAGAGTAATGACGAATAGTAGGAGTGGTAGGGTGAGGAGCGTGATGAGCAATAATGACTTACACAGTGGTGACGAGTATCATCGAGAGTCGCCAAATACGATCGAATGATGATGGATTCTGCATACTGAAGAGAAGAATGATTATTATAGGATCCTTACGGATGATGATAATGATGTAGATGTAGATGCTCATTCTATTACTACTACTAATACCTGTTTTTAATAGGCATCACCATACCAACACCTTCATAACAATAAACTGATATTCCAAAAAAATATGGTAATCGAGATAAGTTTAACCACCAGTTCACATTACTGATCATGATGATGATGATGATGATGACAATGATAGTAGTAATAATAGTATTACTAAGGTATTAAAGTGGTGACATCTTGGGGAGCCTCCTCCTCCTCCTCGCCACCAACAGCATTATTGGTAGTAATAGTGGTATTATCTTCTACTCCTTGTTGGTGTTGTTGATTAACGACATCGGCATCTTGTGATAATTGACTTATTATACTATTGATATCGAAGATGAATAGTGCTATCAAGGCGAATATGATCTGATAATAATAAAGGAGAGGGAGGAGAGGGAGGGTTAGCCTTATTACAGCTATTTCTGCTAATAGTGAGAATGGTGCTAACATCTTCAAATGACGTAACCACGATAATATGACCTAATAATATAAGAACAATAGTATTAGGGAAACAACTATATGTCCCATCTTCTTGTTACTAGAGGTGGTGATATAAGGAGTAATATGGTCCCTCGTGATAGTGGCATACTACTGCTAGTATTAGTAGTAGCATCATCATCATCATCTGTTAGGAAGCTGCTTCCACCATGATGGAGGATCGTATCGTATAGGTTATGAGATATAAATATAAGATATGCCACAGCAAAACCCGTCTAACAGAGGCAGCGGCAAAGATAGCAGCAGCAAAGGAGGAATAATAATAGAGTGAAACACTAATGTGTTGCTGATGGAGATGGTCTTGTTTACCTGAGTTAATATAACACATATATCAACCAATAAAGTGCCAATATTGCCAAATGCATAATATCCAATATCACCATAGGTCACTGCATGCTTAGCTCTATTGTCTCTTAGATAACTGATAATGATAATGATATTATGCCGTGATGATGATTATTATCATGATGATGATGTTGTTGCTATTACCTTTGACAATGCACTATCAATAACATACAATGAAGTGCTAGTCCTGCAATAAACGATAGTATAATAATACCACCAATGAGACCTATCTCGTTGAACGCATGTGGCAAACCTAATCATAATCACTGAATATTGACGACGACGACCACTTCTGCTGGCCGCTGGAAGCCGTTTATGGATATATACAGTAGCTATAGCAATTAAGTAGATAATAATAATAATACCAATAATCATAATACTACCTAATATGCCACTTCCCATAAAACAAAGGAGAGAGTTAATAAAGGTTTTAGAGTTATCAGACAAATTGTGGTTGTTGTTGTTGTTGGTTGTGTAGACTTCGTCCATATCATTATCATTGCTGCTGCTGTTACTATCTGTTCTCGTATGAGGTAGAATAGTGAATTCTACTACTCCCGTACCATGGTATCCAGAGTTATCTAATAATAAGCAATAATACTAATAGGGCTACCACATACTAGTAAGCTAATACTATTATTACCATATTCCAAGGAGTTGGAGTTTGGTGTATCTACTGATAGCTGTTGTTGTTGTTGTTGTTGTTGCCGTCCTACGACTTCAGGGGACATTGAGTGAGTCATAACCATTATGCACTACTAGCAATATCAAGATATACATACTCAATGAAATATTATGACGCTATATGAATATTTCTACTACTAATACTACTAATTCAACGACCATCATACTGCTAATAGTAACCATAATAATATAGGAAGAGAAACGTGATAAAAGATATTATCATAATGGGGATCCATCTAAAGACTCATCATCATCATCATGTTGTTGTTGTTGTTGTTGTTGTTGTTGTTGTTGTTGTTGTTGCTGCTTCTTCTTCTTCTTCTTGTTGTTGTTGTAGTTGTAATGATCATCATACTCAATACCATCACCAGGTAATATCAACAACGCTTCACCTATTAGGGAGCGTTTTATAAATATGCTAGTATTATTAATTACTACCATCAATATCCTCATCATCTTCATCATCATAGTCTAGTGATGATGATGCTATACTGATATCATCACTACCAACTGATTCACCATCTATACCATCATCCTGAGCACCAGCATCTATACTCGTAATACTCTTCTTATGATACCTATATGGAATGATGATACTAGTAAAGATACGTTGTAATGATGATAATAATGGTAATAACTATTTCACTACACTCTTTCATTAACAATCTGCATAAGAAGCCATTGTCTCTTATCTTCAGCATCAGTGATAGTATGAGGATACTCCCATAATAGACCTAAATACATTTCTTAATAATCCTAACAGTCAACACCACCACAACGACGACAACGATCATCAGATTACTACACTTACCATTATTCCGACAATAACGTTCTAATTGACTGAAGTGTCGAGTCCTCTCTTCCTCAGTGGTATATAACTCTATCTTATCATTATCTCCAACATCATCATCATCATTAGGTACCCTCATTAGTGTAGCTTCTAACCCTTTCAAATACTCAGGAGCAAATATAGCATTCTGTTCCCATGCATTCAACACGTTACAGCACTTCTCTAGCTCTAACGTTGATAATAATGATAATTCTGATGCTGCTGCTGCTGCTGCTGTTGTTGTTGATGATGATGATGATGATGATGCATCTGTGTTGATACATTATTATCACAATCATCATTATTATTATCATTGTTGTTGTTGATGATGATGATGATGAACATGTTTGTTGTTACTATTATTATTACCTCCATTGACAAATGATTTATTCCTATTCCTATTCCTCATTCTCATTCTGCACCTCTTACCAAATGTTGCCATTATCAATGCACATTTCCCTTCTATTTGTGTACGATAACTCCAAGCACCATTCTTAGTAGAGCATCCACTATTATGCAGTATGTCCGATATTAGATACCTATCAACAACAATAACAACAACAACAACAACAATGATAATAATAATAACGATGACGACGATGATGATGATGATAGTAGTAATAGTAGTAGTGGTTATAAGACTACTAGTAATAAGCATTCACTTATTACAATAATGCTATCTGTTTGATCATGCTTCCTGTGCTCCTATCATCATCCTTTTCTTCTTTATTATTATTATTATCATCGTTGGAATCTCTCACTATCTCATCCACTATAATATCAACTATCTCTATACTACTATCAGTATGATCAATACACCATACCATTATTTCCTTAATAGAGTCCCCTAAGAAGAAGAAGACAGAGTATCACACGAAGACAATATATATAATACATCATGATCATGATCATGATCAGTATAATCATTACTTCTAGTATTATTTAGATTATGTAGCATATCCATAAATAGTGCTTTATCTGATGGTAATAGTGCCTTACCACCTATCTTAATACGAGATCTCCCACCAGGACCACCTATCAACATCATCATCATTATAATAATAATAACAACTCATTATTATAAACAACAATGGTGGATTACGTTTAAGCATATCATCAGACTCACTAGTGGTACCATAGGGTTGATGACTATTATGATGATGATGTTGCTGAGTTGATGATGATGATGATGCTCTCTTCTCTAATGCTTTACATGCTGGAGGATGCCATAGTACAGCTGAGGATAATAACAAGAAGGATAGGGTATGATGATGATGATGATGATGATGGTGATTCCTATACTAATATTACTTGGATCATTAGATAAAGGATTAGCTTGACACATAATGAAAGGCTCGGTCCTCCATCGTGAACCACTATCCCCTTGAGCATAGGCAAATCTATAAAGATGATGATGATAGTACTTCAACAACAATGATGATAATGATTATAAGAGTAGTGATAGTAGTAAATACGTTCGCCAACGGTAATATTGACCATCAGGAGAGTCATAGTCGAAGAGGAAGTTATACCTGATAATGATGATCAGTAATACATGATGATATGCCGTAGTAGTAGTACTTCTCCTTCCTTCCATTACGAGCCTGTACCCTCATAATAGCTACCTACTATATAGTAGTGGGATAGCATTAATGATGATGATGATGAGTATGAGTATTATTATTACTTGTTCAACATTACGACCATTATCAGCTACCATTCTAGCGATCTTATCTATCAATGATCTATGTGTATCAGACTTAGGTATCTCCACATGTATATGACGACTCTGAAGGATAATGATAATGATGGTGATGATAACGATAATGGATGTTGTTGTTGTTATTATTAATAGTAGTAGTAGTAATATCACTATTATTACAGGTTTGGGTTGGGAAAAATTAGATGAGCAGTGCAGTGAACTAGCAAGAATAGTAGTGCTGCTGCTGCTGGTGATGTTGGTGATGATGATGGTAGTAATAGATGGGAAGAGCTCTACAAGCATAGTGATAATAGTAATGTATTGAAGGTATAACCTATTACTAGAGTGGATCCAGTACTCCCTTGTATGGCAGTCCTTTCTCCTTGTTCTCCTTGTTGTTCTTGTTGTTGGGCTACTTGTACTAACATATTCTTATTACGTTGTGCTGTTTTAACTTGAGCCGAGTTCATAGCCTTACCCCATCCTACTCTATCAAGTCGTAATAATAATACTTATCATAATAATACTAGTACTAGTAGTACTAGTACTAGTAGTAGTACTACCTTAATACAGTCTCCCTCATCATAGCACCCCCAAATGTACAAGGGCCACTTTCCATTGCATCCTTGGCAGCTTGTGCTTCATCTCTTGATGAGAATGCTATGAATGCTGGTACATAACTATGATAATAATAATAAGTATTATTATCATCACTACTACTACTACCCTCTAGATCTTTCCTCATCTGTTCGTGGATACATTATCTTGACACTCGTGCTGAAGGCAACAAAAGGATTCATTCCACTTAACACTTTGTAGAAGAAGAAGAAGAAGAACATTATTATTGTTATTATTACTTACATTGATCCATATATACCATACTCTTTGATAAGCATATCCTCAGTAACACCAAAAGGTAAATTACCAATATATAGATTAGCAGTCTCTTGTTCATCATCATCATAATAATCAACATCACCACTATGTTCTCTAATAAGAATGATGATAATAATATTACCTCATCATCAAACTCTCATTACTATCCCTACTACTATTAGTACTATTACTACCCTCTCATGGCTTTTCCTATCATTTCTGATTCCTGTAATGTTGTTATACCACCAAGTAGACTCTGTAGTGTACTAAGACGTTCCTAGATGATGATGATGATGATGATGACTAGTGATGGATGGTATATTATTACTTTATTCCGTAACTCCTCAGCTACTGTTAATGTACCCTTCTTAAGTGTATCTTTTATAACTTCAACTTCATGACGAAGTTGATGACGTGATTTAATCTCTGAAACATTGTACCCCATTGATAGTTATAGTAATAATAATAATAAGTACCATCTAGGAAATCATCCATTTGTTTAGTTTTAGTTGTATGTATAGGCAATGTTGTTGTTGTTGATGTTGATGATGATGACAATATCATAGTAGTAGTAGTAGTAGTAGACTCTATAACAAGAATAATGATAATAAAAGTAATACACTTCCAATTCCAAATACTATTATTACCTTCTCCTGAGTGATGTCCATTACCTTCTATACTACTAGGAGGTAACGCTCCTCTGTTATCTTCATCATCATCTTCATCATCATCATTCATACTGGCAAATCCCGGTAATACTGCTGCTGCTGCTGTTCGACGGTTATTAGAGCCCTTAGTAGTAGTAGCCTGAATACCTCCACTTTTCCTCAACATCATCATGATCATGATGAACCTATTATTAGTATTACTACCCTAGCAACTGCTATCCTCCTCTCTAACTCATGCTTCTCTTGTGTTTTAGCCACATTTTGTGCTGCAGCGATAGCAACTGCTGCAGCATTAGCAACCGCAGCTTCTGATCAACAACATCACCATGTAGTCATGGTGGTGATAATGATGAATGGATCACAGTAGTAGTAGTAAGATCCATTACTATGAGCAGCAACATGATCATCATCATGATCATTATCACTAGAGAGGGATACGGTGCTCGTTGCCATTGTTGTTCTCATTGATGTTATATTCTCATCCCTCCTACTACTTCTTCTTCTTCTACTACTACTTGTATTAGTCTACATCAATAATACACCTCACACCGTTTCTGCTGTTGGTACTAGTATTATTACCTCTCTACTACTCCTATAACTACCAGTATTATGATCATCATCATCATAATCATATCGTCGTCGTTGTCGTTGTCGTTGTCTACTGCTCCTACGTCGTGTTGGAGAACTACGACTCCACATAGTACCTCCACTCCTAGTCCGCTTATCATCAGATCGAGTAGTTTGTGATAATGTATCTCTAGATCTTTTATCCCAACTATCATCATCACTACGACTACTACGATGATGATGATGATGATGACGGGTATTGACGTAGGATGATGATGATGATGACGATGACATAGTAACAAGTAATATTCTACTATCCACAACTGATATTATTATATGTTAACTAAGGCAAGAAAATGATGGTTAATAATGATAACAATGTTAAAAGGGGAATAAGGAATATATCATTGTAGCAGTATTATTACAAGTATTACATGATATTAGATATTACTTACTATCAATATCATCAACCTTACTCTTCCTTCTACTACTACTACTATCACGTGTTGATGGTATATTATCGTCATCATATATATTATCAATAATAGTGATATAATCATTAATAGTATTAACCAATTGTATCAATAAACCAGCCTCTACCTCTCTAACTTCAATACCAGGTACTTGTAGTAGACTCTTATCCTTCAATACACTACTACTACTACTACTACCCTCTTTTGGTAGTAATAGACTGCTACTAGATCGAATCATCCTCTTAACATCACCATTCTCAATACTCTTTAATAAGGCTTTGGCAGCATATAATTCCAACTTATATGGCAATCTCTTATTCAAAGTCATATTCAACTTGAATAGCCTCTTGCTACTATCCTCCTCCTTCTCCTCCTCTCCTTCCTCTTCAACAACATGATAATCATCATGATCATAATAATAATAACCATGATGTATAAGAGAATACAATCTAAAGCATGGTAATAATCTATCATCTACCATCAATACACCATCTTCTCTTGATAACCATAACTTCATTGATAAGAATGATGATGACCCGAAGGGGGACCCGTGAGTATCATCATCATAATAATCATTAACAACAACAACTGGACATCCATATTGTCTCCATATTGATATATCCTGGACCTTCTCATTTTCTCCACTTCTTCTTCTTCTTCTTCTTCTACTTGTTTGTTGTTGTTCTTCTTCTTTTACTTCTGGCACTGGTTGGCTATAGGGTATGACCAATTTAAGACTCATACGTGAGTTATTCCTATGTAACCATATACCTCTGTAAGAATAGGCATATGCATTAGAGAAGGTATTACTAGCTGGTAAGAATACTTCCTCACCAGCTAGTATTGGTGTAGTCAGCCTTAGATCAATAGAGAAGTCCTCTGTTGTTGTTGATGATGATGTTGATGTTGATAATGACGGTGTTTCCACAAATAATAATGATCCTCTATTATCAATATAACCCCCTTCCATTTGCCTCCCCCTTCTCCTACCCTCATGTGAATCACTCTGTGAAATATCTCCAAATATATAGTTACTATTAATAGTATTAGTAGTGGAATGAATAATAGGTATACAATTAATGATATGGAAATCCGTCCTATAATGAGGTCTGGCGAACACTAGAGGCGATATCAACATTGGAATACTACTACTACTACTACTATAATAATGATAATCATCATTATGTTCTTCTTCTTCTTCATCACGCCATACACCATAACCCTTTAATATTATATATGCCCATCGTACATCAGTCAATGAGAGTACCTATTACCATTATAATAGTCATGTTCTTATCATTCTTATGTTTCTACTCTTACTACCCTGTTATTATTGTCCATTGTTATAGCATCATTATTAAGTCCATTATCATCATTAGTTGTTGTAGGGATCCTTGTTGTTATATCAACATTTATCATCGAATCATCAACATCGGTATCGGCATGTCGTGGTGATGTTATCGTTGGTATTATATCCCGAACATCTTCATTATGTGTTAATAATAACCATCGAAAGACGTTATTACATATATCATTACCCTAACAACAACAAGTTATAATAATATTAATGCCCTGAATAATAATAATAATAATCATGTTATTACTTCCTTTAACCATCCCTCCATAGATGTACCATTAGATATATAATCATCCATTGATGATGATGATGATGATGAGAATAGACCTCTTTGTTCAACCCATGCTGTGTCTGGTAGATCTCCAACTCCTATCTACGTTAATAATAATAATAATAATAATCAATTATATCATTATTATTCATCCTACTTACAACTCTCCATAAGGGACGATGAATAGAAGTAGGAAGTCTCGATTCATATACAATAGCACTAACAACACCCTCTATTGGATTCAGATTACCCTAACATGCAATAACTATATTATTATTAGTACTACTACTACCTCGTTAATAGCTGCTTGTGCTATATGATGACGAGTTGATATAATAAGTTGTGATTTTATCTACCTAG
>NW_003213081.1:297031-299321 GCF_000006405.1 Perkinsus marinus ATCC 50983
CTTCCGGTGACGTAGTCGTAAACCTCGGCTGGTTTCTTCTCGAATGCTGACAGTTCCATGGCTTTTTTCATGGAATTCACCAGAACCACCTTCCCTGCATTCGGGCCCCACAAACATGCTCAGCCACCTAATCAATATTCTTCACAACTAACATGTTGGCCGGTCCGTTGAGATCGCCTGAGATAGTCAACCGAGCTTTGCACTTGAGGCTTCCTGCAGGAGGGTGATCAGACTTGACGCATCTCCAGCCGCTCCTCGAACGTTCGGGCTCGTTACGATCCCTCCTGAATAGGTAGCCTTTGAAAGACTTCACGTAGAGACTGAAATTCAAACATAATGTCAAGAGGATCACCCAGAGCTAGAACCAATCTTTGCGCTCAAAAGTTCTCGTGCGCAACGAATTACGCGCTGAAATATCGCAGTATGTATTTTAGATCACTATGGCGCGCGCTTTTCGGACGGCGCTCAGATATGATTGCGCTGTGATGTGGGGCAGCCCCTCCTTACCATTTTATGGGAGCTTCGCTCCGCTTATTCCCGACAGCCCGCGCGTCTCACCCTTGGATGATCTATCCCCGAACCATGCATCTTTACCACATTCGACTTGGCGTTTCAGCGGTCATTTATGGTCATGACCGATTGCCCTCAAATGAGTTGATGGTAAATAAGTTTTCGAGTTTGTTCTATCTAATGGCAATAACCATATCCTTGGCTTTATTGAAACACTGCGTCGACTCTCTCATGCGCATCGGTGTTTGTTTAGGTGCTCCTCGTGCTCCTTATTGAGGTTTACGAGGTGTACCTTAAATTTAGGAGCATAAGGTGCAACTGTAGTGAAAGCACCCCGCGTAAGGTGTAAGGCACCTTGCTCGTACATCCAAGGTGCACCTTAAGGAGCGTTTCTTGTGAAATAAGTCCCTGACTACATTCCCAAAATGCCCTAGAGTTGCTATACTCTTGAGAGATGGGTTGTTGGCTCATAATGTTAAACTGCATCATCGAACCTGTAATCCGGAATTGATGTCCATGAAAAGCATTTCCCTATCCACCAGCACCACGACCATCAATGCTAAACAGATGTCTCTATCCCATTATTATGAGCCTCGTTATCAGCATTTATATCTATCATCATGACAGAATTCAAGAAGGCTGAAGATCTCTTTGATAGACTCTTACAGGCCCATGAGACGTTGGTTATTAATCATTTACCCAAAGGCAACAGCAACAGCAGCAGCAGAGATGAGTAATAATACTCATATGTTGTTGGTAGTAGTAGTAATGATGATACGACTCAATAGATTACCACCATCGAAAGAGGATTTACAACAATATAACAACTTCGAGAACTTAATAAACCAGTGTGGTGATTATATATTAAAGTTTAAGAAACGCTTATTGGATGCCAGTAAGAATCCTGATGTAGCAGTGTATGGGCCTAAGATGAAGACTAATGTAGTAGTAATAATATATTATAGTAGTAGTAGCTATTATAATACTAGGTGGAGGGGTTAATAGAGAGATATGAGCAAGTATATGAGCAGTACCAAGATATCATACAACCATTATTTGAGCATGCTGTATTAGAAGAAAAGGACAGATTAAGAAGGGAAGAGGAGGTATGACAAAGACTTATATCAATATGTAGAGTAATGTCATTATTATTAAGAGACGCCAAAAGGATAAGAAGGATGCCATAGAAAAGGATGTAGAACAGAAGGCTCAATGGGCTGCTCACTTTGATAAGGTAATACTACTACTATATAATTATTATTACTATCACCATGTTACTCATTATTGTTATTATCAGACAAGAAAAGAGATGGAGAGAGCACAGCAAGAGAGGGAAGCAGCGGAAAAGGTATTATTATCATTATAATAGAGTATACTTCATGGTTCATCATCATTATTATTATAATCATAGGAGAGGGCTGATGCACAAGATGCTGAGTTAATAGCTAAACGTAGGGAGGAAGAGATTAGAATACTCTCAATGGATGAGGATACTAAAAGTAATAATAATCGATCACAATAGGGGATAGAAGGAGCTAGTGATATCTACGATTCTTATTCTTTTTAGTATGTACTTCTATTAGAGAAATGTTAGAGGATAATACAAGCATGACTATTGCAGAGTTACGTATGCATTTGGGTAAGTTAAAAGAGTATATATCAGCAATAGTATCAAGACCTGAAGATTCACAATTACGTACTATTAGATTGGCTAATAGATCATTTAATGATAATATTGGATCATTACCAGGGGCAATATTATTCTTGAGAGGAGTAGGCT
>NW_003213081.1:299421-319689 GCF_000006405.1 Perkinsus marinus ATCC 50983
CATCGTTATAATAGTTTGTTGATAAAGATGGTGCTCTTGTTATTGTTGATGAATGATTATTATCATGTACAGTGTTTTTAGATCCTATAGTATCATCAGTAGTATCAATACCCAATATCTTCCATAATGATGCGGTATAATCACTTAGTTCATATCCTTCTATAACATACCTGTAAAGCATTATTATTACCATTACTAATATGATAGTAATACCTACCATGATACGAGACATAGTGATATGATGATATGATGATGGAGTGGTAAGGATAATATGTTCAGCATGAGGGTATTCACCCAACTATAGAAGAAGGATAATATTATCACCATTTTAGTTCATGACTTGGGCCCGAAATCATACTTAAATGTGTATCATGGTAACCTGGGGGGTTGGCGTAAGGTGGCATGAGGCTCCTCACCGTAAGGCTCCTCACCGTAAGGCTCCTTACCCTACAAGGTGCAAGGAGGGCCTCCTCATGTAAGGCGATTTCATAGGAGGCATTTTTGGGCCCCTCCTTGCGATCCTTACGTAAGGTGCCGTAAGACTGCTCGGGGGGTACTGCACCTTATCGCACCCTCCTTACCATTTATGGGAGCTTCGCTCCGCTTATTCCCGACAGCCCGCGCGTCTCACCCGCGGATGATCGATCCCCAAACCATGCATCTTTACCACATTCGACTTGGCGTTTCAGCGGTCATTTATGGTCATGACCGATTGCCCTCCAATGAGTTGATGGCAAATAAGTTTTCGAGTTTGTTCTATCTAATGGCAATAACCATATCCTTGGCTTTATTGAAACACTGCGTCGACTCTTTCATGCGCATCGGTGTTTAGGTGCTCCTCGTGCTCCTTATTGGGGTTTACGAGGTGTACCTTAAATTTAGGAGCATAATGTGCAACTGTAGTGAAAGCACCCCGCGTAAGGTGTAAGGCACCTCGCTCGTAAATCCAAGGTGCACCTTAAGGAGCGTTTCTTGTGAAGTAGGCCCCTGTCTACATTCCCAAAATGCCCCAGAGTTGCTATACTCTTGAGAGATGGGTTGTTGGCTCATACTGTTAAACTGCATCATCGAACCTGTAATCCGGAATTGATGTCCATGAAAAGCATTTCCCTATCCACCACTACCACCACCATCAATGCTAAACAGATGTCTCTATCCCATTATTATCAGGAGCCTCGTTATCAGTATTTATATCTATCATCATGACAGAATTTAAGAAGGCTGAAGATCTCTTTGATAGACTCCTACAGGCCCATGAGACGTTGGTTATTAATCATTTACCCAAAGCCAACAGCAGCAGCAGAGATGAGTAATAATAATACTCATATGTTGTTGGTAGTAGTAGTAGTAATGATGATACGACTCAATAGATTACCACCATCGAAAGAGGATTTACAACAATATAACAACTTCGAGAACTTAATAAACCAGTGTGGTGATTATATATTAAAGTTTAAGAAACGCTTATTGGATGCCAGTAAGAATCCTGATGTAGCAGTGTATGGGCCTAAGATGAAGACTAAGGTAATGGTAGTAGTAATAATATATTATAGTAGTAGCTATTATAATACTAGGTGGAGGGGTTAATAGAGAGATATGAGCAAGTATATGAGCAGTACCAAGATATCATACAACCATTATTTGAGCATGCTGTATTAGAAGAAAAGGACAGATTAAGAAGGGAAGAGGAGGTATGATAAAGACGTATATCAATATGTAGAGTAATGCTATTATTATCAAGAGACGCCAAAAGGATAAGAAGGACGCTATAGAAAAGGATGTAGAACAGAAGGCTCAATGGGCTGCTCACTTTGATAAGGTAATACTACTACTATATAATTATTATTACTATCACCATGTTACTCATTATTGTTATTATCAGACAAGAAAAGAGATGGAGAGAGCACAGCAAGAGAGGGAAGCAGCGGATAAGGTATTATTATCATTATAATAGAGTATATTTCATGGTTCATCATCATCATTATAGGAGAGGGCTGATGCACAAGATGCTGAGTTAATAGCTAAACGTAGGGAGGAAGAGATTAGAATACTCTCAATGGATGAGGATACTAAAAGTAATAATAATCGATCACAATAGGGGATAGAAGGAGCTAGTGATATCTACAATTCTTCTTATTCTTTTTAGTATGTACTTCTATTAGAGAAATGTTAGAAGATAATACAAGCATGACTATTGCAGAGTTACGTATGCATTTGGGTAAGTTAAAAGAGTATATATCAGCAATAGTATCAAGACCTGAAGATTCACAATTACGTACTATTAGATTGGCTAATAGATCATTTAATGATAATATTGGATCATTACCAGGGGCAATATTATTCTTGAGAGGAGTAGGCTTTCAACCAACTATTGATAATAATAATACTAGTGATATTATACGCTTTATTAAATTATCGGAACCAGATGCAGTTAAAGATTGGAAATATTGGGGAGAATGGCAGAAGAGGTTAGAGAGATATGTAGACTTCTTATCATCCTTTGAGAAGGAGATGCCTACTAGTTTTGATAGCCAAAGATTATTTATCGATCAAGCTAATATAAATACTAATGAAATCATCAAACTATGGCATACTACTGGTATTACTACTGGTATTACTACTCATATTACCACACAATGTTGATAATGTGCTATCAGTGTGACGAGGATTCATCATCATCATCATCAATAAGATTGAGTATTTCATCACTGTTTCGTATTCTACAAGTGCTCTTTAGTAATATTATTCAATAACGATACATGAGGTTAGAGGATCCAGTAGTTGTTCCTAATCTATTATCATCATGTTACCATCATGTTGTTACCCTTTCATATCCCGTCTAACGAAATCCGCAGCAGCAGCAGCAGCACCAGGTGGTGGTGGTATTGATCCATTCCGATCGCCTTATCTTAATTCCATATTACTACTACCCATCAATAATAAGCCCTCCTCTCTAATACTGCTGCCAACAACAACAATCATATCATCAAGTATCAATACTTACCATCAATGGTCATATATTATTAGGATCATCAGGCACTGTATACTTATCATGCTGGAAATCAAGCCAAACAGGGATAGGAAGAATAGTTGATGATGATAATAAGGATGATGCGAACACCTTCACTTATTCGACGATAATTTCCAATAGTGGTACTATCATCGTTATCAATATTCTAATCGTATAATTATGTTTAGATAAGTTCTCCTTCTACAGTACTACACTACTATTACAATCACTCATCACCGACGCATCAAAGAGTATCTTGTCATCATATAATGATGATGATGATGATGCATCAACAATAGCATCATCATCATCAGAATATGATGATAATGATAGTATATTAGCAGAGAGCAGCTATCATAGTAGACCACAGCCAGACCCAATTAAACGATGGTTATGCATTGTATCAAGTATGGTTACTTTAGCAGGATTATGGACATCAGCAATAGCTTTCCCTGCTCTCGTGTTGTAATAATCTAATACTACTACTACTATCAACACACACAACAACACCAAGAGCATGATAATAATAATCATCATCGTGGTCGTCGTCATCTTTGTAGTTACACTTGTATTAAGAGTTATTGGAATACTTTGGGCATACTACTCACATTATGGGCTACGACTATGCTTATTCAATTTCCTCAATGTAATATTAGTTATAGGGAGAAAGCGGTGGCGATATTTAATGCATGAACAGCAGCAACACTGTTGCTGCAACAGAGTCTCTTCATTGTAGGTGATGCTATTAGAGACTATCTATTACGTGGTTGTGAATATTGGTTTAATGGTGTTGATGTTATTTTCCAAGATAAGCCAATGAAAGATCATACCATATTCTGTTATCATCCTCATGGTGCTCTTGCCATTGGCCTTACTTCAAGTATACGTTTCTTATTCCATCAATTAGATCATCATTCTCATAACTATCCTGTTATAGTTGCATCCCCCTTTCTACGGTAATAATAATAACCCTTATTACTATCATCATAATCATGATCTTTTTGAGGTGGTTTTGCCCAACTTGGAAGATTCTATTTGATTTATGCGGTATACAATTTGGTGGTGCAGGACGAAAGGAATTCAAACAACTCTTAGAATCAGGCAAGAGCTGTGTAGGTGTAGATGAAGATTATGATGATTTGTTATTAACCGCAATTGATTATTGGTTTAGGTACTCATAACTGGAGGCTTCCATGAAGCTACTATTACATGTCCTGGTACTGATAGGATATACCTTAATAATAGCAGGTAATAATAATGAAGAGTAGTAGTTATGGAAATGGCTAATAATAATAATTATTATTATGATCAGAAAAGGATTCGTTCGTTATGCCCTCCGTGAGGGATATTCCCTTACCCCTGTTTATGGTTTTGGTGAGACTGATACATTCTCTAATGTAATTATTGTATGTTGTCGTAATTATAATTAAAGTGTTGTCATTAAGGTACAAGGGATGTGGGCTTTCCGTTTCTGGCTTAATAGTGGTACTTTCCAACTTCCAGCGGTAGTGCTACTATGATCGAGATGATATTAGTGATGATGTAAGAGGGAATACTTTAGGTATGGGGATTAGGATATTGGTTATGTCCAATACTTCCTAAAAGGGAGAGGTTGAAGATAGTCTATGGCCGACCACTTCATTTACCATGTATACCCAATCCAAGTCGGGAAGAAGTGGATAAGTAAGCTATGATAAGTCTTGAGGTAGTTCTAAAAATATTAATCAGATATCATGCCATGTATATTGAGAGAGTTCGTCATCTCTATGATAAGTACAAACCGTATGATCGTCATCTTGAGATATGGTGATGTAACTTTCCGGTGCTCCGTTATCCCCTCGGTTGCGTTGTAGATAGTAATGAATATGCTCAGACATGTAAGCAAACAACAGCTGTGACGTACATCTGTGTATCGTTTCCATCTACCTATGTTTTGCTATAGTGGAAATGTCTAAATGGGCTCAGTTATAAAATAGCAAAGGAGCAAACTGAGGATATGAAGTGTTACGCTTGGTAAGTACTTGACAGATAAGCAAAGCTACAGAGAGGAAACTAGTGAAGTGGGAGCCACAGGTGTAACCTGTGAACGTAGTGTAAGCGATCCAATACCCATAATGGGTGTCCCATTACTGTCCTGTGCAGCACGCAACTCAAGCTAGAATCTCCACTACTATAGTGATAAGTTTAGTCGACCTGAGCTGTTATTCTCTGAGGTTTTGGGTGTGTCGTCATGTTCCGATACGTCAAGTACATTGCGCGCTCAAGATACAATCTACATACTCGATTCGAGTGACTCGAATCACCACTGATGGTGTGTAGTGAAGCGTCGTAGTAAGACGTAAGCAGTTCGTAATCAGTACTCCTAATCTACACTCCTTACTCTCAAGTTCCATATCAAGTTGAGGTACGCTTACCCGATGATGAGTCTGAAAGGAATCTAACGAAGGAGCACAGCCTCCTAAAGAATTGGATGTTGCGTTGATAGACCGAAAGGTTGAAGATATCTTAGCATGCTATGTTTTTCAGAAATCTATGTTTGTGAGATGGCTTCGCGGAGGCCACCAATTCGGCAAGTAGCGGAATCAGATTCTTGACAAGAATTACTCGTTTCAAGATATCGGTTCCTGATTTCATGCAACTGTGCAATAACGGTACAGTGTAAATCTTCATCATCTGTAGCCTGAAATTGATGTCCTCCCCGTGAATATGATTTCCTTGTTCACAAAACTGGTCGCCATAGATAGTTCCTGACTGCAAACTCGTGATTACATGTGGCTCCATATTGCAGCATGCATTAGAGTGCATATAAGGCGCAATACTGTAATCGAACGCAAAATGCTACCTCATAACTGTGTTTGCTCGATTGTCTATTACTAGTACGAATAATGCAAAATGACAAATTCGCTAATAACGCTAACAGGAACGAAGTTTGAATGAATGAGCAAGACGCTAGTATGCATTTCTAGAGTAAGATACAAGAGAGCAAATAGCCAAAACATAAAAATACCGCAGCGTTGTCACATAGCGGCAAGTGCTAACTTGTATATTTCATGCAGAAACATCACTCAAGAGCAAACCCTGAAAGATGCCAGACTAGATAATTACAAAACAAAACATACGAAACAGCAAATGAGCACAAGCCGACAGAATAACGAAACCGTGCGAGAGAAGCACATCTGGGCAAAAGTGCCGGTGTGTAAAATATTCCGGAGAAGAAACAATGCAGCAAAAAAGTAGCAAAAAAGTGCGACTTGCTGAAAGATAGTTCGGTGTTTGCTACTTCCAACATTTGGTTGCTGAAATGTATACTAGTATTTGCTGAGGTCTAAATGTGGTTGCCACTTCATAACCTAAGAAGCAGCATATACACGAGAGAAAATAAGTGAGACTGTCGGAAATTATAAAATGCTAGAGGCTATGAACACGCATACCAGATCCTGTATCCCCCCCACTGGAGAGGGATTCTTTCTTATGTTGGTATCATTAGGAGGATCATCTTGCTAGAAACTCATTGACTACTCTCGTTAACATATATTACTCTCCCTGAAGAAGTATCAATGGTAAAATAAGCTCCTCATGATATCACAGTGTAGTAGTGTAAGCTCTTGATCAGCAGTCTGATGAGATAGATCAGAGTTTTTTCCAAGTGACAAGGTTGGGTGCGTATTGCCAAGATTGGATGATGAGATAGTGTTAATCTTGAAGCCAATGGATGAGGGGTATGTCAGAGATGAATGCATATTATCAATCTTGCACGCGATATTTCCCACTTGTATCAAATATGAATAAATATTGATGTGACACTGACATGGTTACCTGCACATCTGCACTTCATGATAAGCTCATCCAAAGATCTATACGATATACACCTCATTAAGTTGATTGAGACCTAACTGGTGAGGGAATACTGCAACATAGGATAATGTATTAGCACAGGTATTCAGAGGCGTGGAGACGACCACACCCACGACCACACCCACGACGACGACGACGTTCATGATGTTGGTGATGAAGGTTGGCTGGGTGTGTGAAATTAACACAAGAGTGTATGAATGTAAGGATAGAAGAGAATTTTAGGAATGGTTAAGATTATGATAGTACATAATTATTACTCAATAGTAGTAGTAGTAGTAGTAGTAGTACAACAATGACGATAATAATAATAATACATACAACAACAACAGAGAGCAATGCATCATTTACGACTACTTATACAATAACACGGAGGACAAGGATGATATGAATGGTAGTAGAAGGAGCATTTGATAGGAGGATTCGAGCTCCATCATTGGAGTATAATAATAACAGAGCTTTAAAGAGAGCTGTGCTCCAAGCCGCCTGTTCCATTACGGCCGCCTCTACCTGTTCGTAATGTCGAGGAGGATGACGACGACGAGGGGGAAAAGTAGGCGGCGGTGGCGGCGGAGAATGCCTGTTGTTGTTGTATTGTTGTTGATGGAGGGATTGGTGCCGACTTAAATGATGAAGAGTTCCGACTTGGGAGATTGCCTGGTGCACCTGATATTAGTAGTAGTAATAACATACGATGACCCTGATTAACCCTCGTAGATATGATCTCCTTACTCTTCCTCACAGGCTTCTTATCGACATGCTTATTCTTCCTGTTGTTATTGTTACTGTTGGCCTCCTCCCGATAATCAATAGAAGAGGTATTAAGATAGGGCTCAGTGGCGGAACTCGCTAAACAAGAAGAAAAAGATTATATGCATCATGATGATGATGATGATGATGATGTCGCACTTACTCAGGGTGATAGTCGAACCTCTTCCTCTTCCTCCTCTTCTTCTTTTTGTTGTTGTTGTTGTTGTACCCCCTATCGGAGGTATTATTATACTAACATCATTATTACTAGCAGATGATGATTTCTCTGATACACGGCTCGCTAATGATAATTTACGGAGCTCTTCATCTTGCAATTTTCGATATAGAATCTTCACTCGATTTAAAACCTTCACAGTGCGAGCAGCAATTCCTGAGATACCCCCTCTAGGTACGGTGAGCTTGGATACCTAGAATAAAGGACAGTCTACTACTTGTCAGAGGAGAAGGATGATGATGATGATGATGACACGATTCACTTACGAAATGTTGATCGATAAATTCATTATTCAATTTCTTATTCGTTTCTTCACCAGAAGCAGCGATCATATCTTGTTCAAGCCAGAACTTAGCGAAGGTTATCAGAGTGTATGCATATCTAATGCATAATGAGTAATCCTCTGATACCGCATACTACTACTAGGGTAGTAATGCTACTTACAGGCTCCCACTAGCAACCATAACATCAGACCACAGGATGATGTTATGACAGGAAGGCACACGAGGATCAGCAGCAGCACCAGCACCAGCACTAGCAGCTACATCAAGTATACTCCCCCGATGATGATGAGGGTATGATGATGATGATGACATTGGACAGGAAGATGATGGGGCTAGTGGTCCCTCCTGGAGTAATGATGAGGAATAATACAAGAGGATGATGGTGAATACCTCTGGTATTGAATCTGTCGATGATGCTGCTGATAATGATAATGATCCTTTTATGATTGGGAGATTATTCATCTTAGAATAGCGTAGAATGTCGTCGTCGTCGTCGTTATGCTGATGATGATCGTCATGATCAATAACATTCCTCCTCTTGTATCGATATGCTCCATCAGAATACCCAGCAGATAGTGATTTATGTAGAGACATCCCCCCCTCAGGAGCAGCAGTAGTAGTAGGCAGATCCATAGCTAAACATGATAGAGAATAGGTCTCAGGTGAGATGATCGTGATAAAACGACTATTATTATAATGATGGTGATGACGTCCTACATGATGGTGCAGCTATCCTCCTATTCCTCATCATCCCATCAATACGTTTACTATCCTTATACAAAGTATTGCTATGATTATAGTTGGTATTACCTGGATGATATTACTACTACCATCATTAATCCATCATTCACATCATCATCATCATCATTCAATACTACTACTACTACCTGCTACTACTGGGTGATGATCTACATCCAACATATCACTGCCTCTCGAGGGTAATGGGTGAATTATGATACCATGAGTATCATCATCATTATCATCATCGTCAGCTAGGACTTCATATCTAATGAATGATGATAATGATATCTAATGTGGAGGAGCAGGCTGCTGCTGCTGTAGTAGTAGCTATTGTACACACCCATAAGCATCTCGATCCCGACCTCTTCTAACACGTATAAACCTAGAGAATAATGTCGATACCGAGATTCGAACCCGAGTCCCTTAGTGACTTCCTCTCGATATCCTTGGGAAATCCTGGAGTAACCTTCGTAGCACTACTTTGTAACCACCAACTTATTACAGCACTGACAGTCAACAACAAGAACAACATGAAATACTCAAAACCATGGTGGTGGTAGTAGTAGTGCTAGTGATGATGATGATAATGATTATACGATCGGCCGCCTTATGATTCTTACTCAAAATCTAAATTACGTTTACGGTACCACTCCTCTCCTACTCCATGGAATAGTTCTGAAACCTGAGTAACCACCCTAGATATTATCTTCTTCTTTTGTAGCTATACTTATCTAATACTCACCCTTTGATTAGTATTCACCTGTCTACATATATCTCTAACCCATTTAGCAGCGTTAACAGCGAATAATCCGAATAATTCTGCTGGCTGCACTGATACATTACGTATTATCTAATGAGTATCGTGGTGATAGTGATGATAGCGACGACGATAGTCTACTGGTAGATAGTCTACTGAATGATAATAATAACAATACTACCTTTAAGACAACTCCTGCTGCCTCATTCTCCTCTACAGCAAGGTATATCATCAATAATAGAGCAAACATACAGGAACCAGGTCTATTGAGGTCTCTACCCAACGATCTGAATATATACTCAAGCACTTCACGTTTGGAGAAGAAGAAGAAGACGTCGTACTCAAAGTCTCGCTCCGAGAATCCTAATGCTTGCCAATCCTCATTAGTATTATCATCAGAAGAAGGATAACATTGATCTGATAGAAGACTGATATTCATCACAGATAGACTTATTACTACAATTACCATCTATCGATGATGATGATGAGGAGGATGATGAGGAGGAGGGAGGTATTCTAGGCTTCGAGAGTGCAACAGCACGTTTAGTGCCCCGTAATAATAAAGTAGGCTGTTGATTTATTATATCGGCAGATGTAGAAAAATTATGGTATTCAGTATGCAGAAGTACAACAACAAAGAAGCGAGCAAGCCGAGCATCAGAGTAGATGTTGGGGTCGAACTCTGTTACCAATGATAATGCACTGAGAGGATAGAATAACATCATCAACAACGACGACGACCAATACTAATACAACAAGTCTATTCTAGTAGTCTATTATTATTACTACCGTAATATCTTCCGAATCCTCCTCGTATGAGTATCGGGTTTCCGTAGACATCTAACCTATAGCAATAATAATATACAAGGACCCATACTCGATAACAATAATAATACACTTGCCGAATTACCTGTTTCCGCCGCCGCCGCCGACGCCGACGATGACGTCTATGACCACCACTAGCTTTAGTAACCCATGCTAGACATTGTCGCCATCCTATGGATACTGGAAGAACTACTCTCACTACTATTATTATGATACTACCTCCTTTGTGTTGTTGTTCATTAGTAGTAAGACTCTGGCCATTAGAATCTGCTGCCTCATCTGGTGACTCATCCGAACTACTGCTACTGCTACAAGTAACATAATCCATATACTGAATAATGAACTAAGTAGGAATCGATGATCCAGAGATCTATTACCGAGTCCCATTCTGAAGTAGGTATGTCCGCACTACTGCTGCTATTAGATACTACTTCCTCTCCCTGTTCCACCTCCACATTATTAGATCTTGGTCGATTCCTCGTTACTAATGTTGGTTCATCAACATCAACATCATCATCACAGCCGCCAATAGTAAGACCAAGAGTTGGTGAATAGGACGTATTGGGATGTACTGCTAGTATGATAAATACTATTATTATTAATGGATACTACCACATGATGAAGTATTGGGAATCCTAGATGGTAGTAAACTATAGAAGGATCTTGATGAACGCTGATGGTTATTATTATTATTGTCCCATGCTTGAGAATTATCCGGAGATGATGAAGTAGATGATACCCGATCTAGAAAGTAATATAAGGATATCATTATGATACCACTCCATCACCAATAATACTACTTAGCCGACGGGTGGCTAGGAAATTATCCCATCCTCTAATGGCATCAGTGACGAATGATGATGACGATGATGCTTGTTGTTGTTGTTGTTGTTGTTGGACTTCCGCCTTTAATGATACAGTAGGTATACTGTATCTGCTACTACTACCTAGTGTAGCATTAACAGATGATGGGGGAGCATTCGATGTAGTACTAATAATCTCATCAAACCCATCAAACAGACCTACACATCATTATTACTACTTAGTATTGACTACATTCACTACCATTAGGGAACTCCTGTGGATAATACCGACCACCATTCTCCTCCTGCTGCTGCTGCTGCTGCTGATTATGACGATTATGGCAACCATTAACAGTATGCTGCTCCTGTTGGGGTTGAATATTCCTCTTGCGTATTTTACAAGGAAGTGGCCGTTGTCGTTGTTGTGTTAGACCTCTATTGGACCTACTTCGTATCTTTAATAATAACCTAGATATTATCCCTACTAAAATACCTATCCGTTTCCTGGATCCCATTCCATCCTAGCTGTTCATCACTATTACCATTCTGCTGCTGTTCATAGTGTGAATGTGAGCCTGCTGCTGTTGCTGTTGCTGATGCTGATGCTCTGTTGTTAGGCCGCCTCATTAGAGATGCCCAACCGGAGGTTTATCATAATAATAATGCCTAAAGTGATCTGGTGATTAGGAAACCGCAAGATTAGCAAGATTGTCAGTCAATACTGTCCCCTGAATATCTTATATAATCCTTATTATCGCCACTATTAGTAGTTGATGATAGTGTTCACCAAAGCAGCTTATTCAAGTATCGAACGAACGATGATGATGATTGTTATTATTATCTAAGACGAATTTCGACATTAACAAACATCTGAAGATGTGGCATCCCCAAGAGTGGACGACGACGACGGTACCGCAATGATCTCTAGGGTATTACGTAATCTAAACCTATACAGTAGTAGTTGCCCATTAGCAGCACTAATGAGTAGCCAAGTAATAGTATATGTGAAGGATATGAACGTCTACAAGTATCTATAACGTGATCTTGTTAATCATTCTGATCAAGGTGATGATGATGATCGTGATGGACTCGACATTTAAAAGCGACGATATTTGATGATGATGAGAGTAGTTTCTCTTAAGTAACCTCATTGTGAAGAGCATAATTATTGTAATAGCAGCTCTAAGGATGGTTACCAACAACACGAGCCTTTCATCATCATGAAGATGTTAACACATAACCATTTCATGGACATCCTGTCTTCATCACATCTTCACCATTTTCCTCCACTTCACGGTTCATGAAGTCCAGTTTGGTACTACTTGAACTCCCAGCCTTAGCTCTCCAAGCGGTGATGATATCAAAGCCACTACGTAAGGCACTGTAGCACTTCCGGGCGGCGGCGGCGGCAGGACCCTGCCTGGCATGCTCCTCCTTATCTATCTTCAGACATATCTCTGCTACTACAGAGGCAGTGGTAGCATATCTATGAGGGAAGGCACAGAGTAATTGAACCAACTTAACCAACATGATCATATTAGACTCTTGATGACTAGTCTTCTCCGACTTGACGACCCTCAGTGTGCCCCCCTCAGTATGCTGTCCCTTAATATAAGGTCCCCAATGGTGGACCCAGAGCGACATCACTGCATCTAATACCAACTGTTCATGACATTCTATTAAGGCATCTCCACACTCTCCTTCTAGAAGTCGTGCCAAGGCATTGATGACCTCAGGTAACTTATTAGGGTGTGTAGTGACAGTATGTATAAGGCTTAGAATACGAACACGTCTGTATTGAACTACTGCACTATCAATATCTATATTAGCAGTAAGATAGATATGCTTATACAAGGGTGAGTCTGCAGCAGTATGAGTACTCATCATACTCCCCAAATGAGCTCTCATTATGCTAGTACTCATCATCTGAGATGACCTGGACAAAAGGCTAATGAATGATACAGTTCGAGTGCAGCAGCAACAACAGCAGCAGCAGCAACAGCCTCGTTACTACAGATAATTAGATGGCTTCTGAGGAGCAGGCGGTGGTCGTCGAGCGAGGGAAGGATGTGAATTGGTCGTCGTCGTAGTCGTAGTCGTCGTCAAGAAATGGGTAAGGTTTAAGATAGGGCTGGTGATGAGATCAATATCATCTAGAGCATGTAGTCTAGGTCCATCTACTGTACTAGGAGGCTCCTCAAACGTAGAGTATACGAGGAAAGGTAGGAGGAGATCATCATCATCATCACCACTCTGAGATGGGCATGGAATATTGACGATCGATAGAGTTAGGCAGTCGGCCTTACACCTACATCAATGGGAAGGGGTAAGCACTTCATACGGAGGGGTGTTGGTGTAGAAAGCGGATGTTCTCTGTGGAGACAAGTACCTTTGAGATCGATAATAGCTGATGGTTCTCTAGGGCTAAGAGGTTGTAATGCTGCCTTTGTTGTAGGCTACCCTCGAATCTCACCATCATCCTGGAGGTAGATGATGTCCTTAGACTCTTTTAGTATACCTTCTTCATCCACTGGTATATCTCGACTAAACACTAGCCCTACGTTGCATATGCGGATGATCAATGATGAATCACCATCACCACCACTACCACCTGCTACTGCTACTACTAGGATTGAATAAGTCCTGCCATTACTCACTTGTATGGTGATGGTGGACTACCCTATTATCCCAGAGGTCTAGGTATTTCCCAATCAAGTACACACCAACAGATTGGTGTTCTGCCTTTGACGGTATCATATCGACGACATCATCCTTAGTTGATGTCGAGAGAGGCTCGAAGGCCTGTGAAGGGTTCTGATGAGGCATGAACTATCACCATCCTACTCACCGATCCGATAGGTGCTGCTCCTGCTCTAATAGAGTCTACCTTGTATTTGGCAGATAACCTGAATAGTTATCAGATATACCAAGGTAGTAGTAGTAGTAGTAGTAGTAGTAGTAGCATACCACCTGTTGAGGTCTTCAGTAAGGAGTACCCATCCTGATGGAGGGATCGGTAGCTCGATGGCCTCTCCTCCTCTTCCTCTTCCTCGAACCACTAACGTGTCTATAGCTACTAGTGGAGGGTGAATAAGATGACGGTACTGGTAGTAAAGGGTTATCAATAGTGCTAGTAGCAGCTGCTATATGGAATACTTTAAGTCTTTGATTGAAGCCTTCCACCAGTTGAAGGAACTCGGACTGGCAGCAGCCCAGTAATCGAAAACTGAGCTCTACGAGAGTGGCGTGATTACCAATGGATACAGCAGCATTAGCAGCTTCCTAAATGTATCAAAGAATAGCATCATGATGAAGAGGGGAAAGACATCATGGTCGTTCTTGTCGTTGGCTGCCTCCTTACAACACTCCTTCTTTGATCATTAATAGAGTCCTCTAGGTTCACATCATTAGGTTGCATATCCTCTACTACTTCCTCATTAGATGTATCCTTGTCCCCTTCAACCACCTACACCACAGCCTCTAAGTGAGTACAGATGATGATGCTGCTGCTGCTCGTGACCACCACCCTAATGATGTGCCTTTCATATTGCCTACATGCTTCAGCTATCACTTCTAGATGAGGTCTAGCATAATCCAATACCTTCAAGATTATGTATGATAATCGTCGGTTATTGTTAGCGGCGGCGGCGGCGGTGGCCATCACCCACCTGCCTGAATAACTCTATTCGTAGCTTCTGCAATAGTGAATGCTGTAGCTCTCCTCCTTCTGCCTCATCCTGCTCTTGGTTATCAGTGGCATGATGATGATGATGATCTAATAGCATGAGGACAACACTCGACATATGCTGGTAAGAAGAGATGTACCCTCTTCTTCTTCCTCCTTCTCCCTCTCATTGGCGTTCAGTAATGATGTTGGAACTCGTAGTACTTCCAGTAGTAAATCGATTATAGAGATCTACCAATGGGACAGCAGTATGATGAAGAAGAAGCCGAGCATCACCCAGCACATACAGCAGAGGTATCCTCGTGGTCGTCAATACCACACAGTCCTTGAATGATCCTATCAGAGTTGATGATACTACCACTCTCAAGACTTGCAGTCCAGAACTCATATCTACCACACTCTATGTCCCCATACCTCAAGTAGGACTAGGAGCACCACCTACTTTACACGTAAAGCCTTCAATAAGAGTAATGCATCATGTACGAGTCGATCCTCTGCTATAGGATAATGATGATGAGGAGGAGGAGGAGGAGCCATAGCCTGTAGTTCCTCGAGTTGGGCTAATATGAAACATTATCAACATCATCAACATACTCACCCCTACTCAGGCTTTTGATTCCCTCATTGGCTACTTTAAGAGCATTCTGGTAGGTGGTAAGGGATGGCAGTCCTCCGTCTTGATCCTGATGGGCAGGCGGCGGCGACGCCTCAACACAAGCACATAGGAGGCTGTACAATTGTACCAACCAGATGATATATCTATAGTAGCTATTAGAGGACATAGTAATGGATATTAATATCACTTAGCATCTCTTAAAGGGATACATGCTTCCACGGCACGTATAACATAGGTTAGATGTTGAACCGAGATATGGGGTATAGAGTGTTGGTAGGTGAAAGTAGCAATACGGCATACGATGGCTGAGGCTGCCAATACTCCAAGATGACAATGGAGGCTAGGGCTCGATACTCCCGATACTCTGAAGAGTAGTACTACACTCATTGGCTGCTGAGTACTACTACTATTACCGTTGAAAGATGAACTCAATGACCATAGAAGCCTCGGTCATTATTCTGTTACATTCGCTTGACAAGCGACTCCTTGTAGTAAGGATGATGATCGCTTCTTCACGAGTTAATTCTTCCCACTCTATAGTTATCCTTTGTATCTCCTTATCCTGAATAAAATACTCGAATAGCAACTAGTAGATGTCATCACGATTATGTCAGCTGTTGTTGTTGCTGTTGCCCTTGTCGGTAGTTGTTCTCCACCATTTGGGCTACTACTGCTGCAGAGTGACTGCTGATGAGCCCTCTTCCTTCGTACAGCTTCCTCCAACAACAATAGTTCAGCAGCCTCTTCCTGACCTTCGTGATGATCCGCTTTCTTACTTGCTGATGGCATGATCAGTAATCTCTCTATCTACCTCGAGGAGTGTTGTATTGACATAAACTTAAACTTAAACTCAGTGTATTGAACAACATCGATTATCATCACCCAAATTGGGTATGTATATATGTTAATAAGGTAGTAGTAGGAATACCTCTAGTAAGGGCTCTATCAGGAGTTTGAGCTACACCAGGGGCAGTCTCCATCCTCAACTCTTCTTGTAGTCTAGCTACACTTTCATCCACCTCTCGGACAGCACGAAGTATCTTCATCATAAGCCTACATTCAGCCATACTACCAAGTGCTACTACTCTTACATCAGGATTCTTAGAGGCTGCTTCCACACGCTCATCTGACTCTCTCTTTATCGACTTATAATACCCTAGTGTCTGATGAAGGGTAGTAGTAGTAGTATAGAGGGAGGGGGGAGTACTCACAGAGATGGGATAACCTTGGTCAATGGTTGATAGTTCCACAGGCAAGAGGGTCTTAAGAGTATGAAGTGATGGTAGACGGAAAGGTTGAGGATCCCATAGGGCAGCTTCTATTGCCTTTCTTGCTTCCCACATAGACTAATAATACACTCTTTAGTAAGAATGAATAAGATGATGATAATACTCTTGGTTCATCGATATGATGGGCAAACATTTTCCGTCTGTATACGGCCTTAAGGACACCTCGTTGTTGCTGCTGCTGGTGGTGGTGGTGCTGCCGTTCACATCCCTCCTTCACAGTGGTGTACCCCTGGCGACTAGTTTCAGCCTAAAACCCCAAAATAGATACGAGGAGCTATGTCCTCTACATACTGATGATAGTGTTACCAGGTGAGGAGTGGACTTGAGGTGTGAAGGGGTTAGAATGATTGCTCTTCTATTCCCCTTCTTATGGCGATAACGAATACCTGTAGTAGTAGTAGCAGAGACAAGAGGGAATATAAGAATCCCATCGTCAACCACCACGTTGATTAGATGATAATGCTTACGGTCATGTCCTAGCTCACTAGCTACTCGAGTCTTGGCTGCTGCTGCTGCTGTTTCCTCATCAACAGCCTGAGGAGCCATTATGAAGAGTTCGTGCAGCGGGCCTACTGCCCATGTTTAATTCATGAACAACTATAATGGAACATTTAGCTCATTGCTTGCTGCTGCTGTTGTTGCTGTCCAACACGTAGTGGGTCCAGAGTAGAGAGTTGACTCGATGATAATCGAAAACATGTTGATAAGAGCCTACTACCAACGATTGTTCCTCCAAAGCGAATTGAATCTCCTCTCCAGTCGCCGTGACACCTGATATAAGCAGTAGTAGTAGTAGTATGATAGGGGCTTCCGAGGCCATGGATGGTTGGATCCCACTCTTATCTAGTCCTTTCCAACCCGAACTTGGATGATGATGATCCTCAAACATCACAGAGGATGAGTACTGTAATAATAATAAGCAACCTCCACAAGTAACGCATCATCCATATTCAACTTAACGACTTCTTCACATGAATGTGATTAATGATGATTGTCTTGGTGTCGTTGGCATCGAGCTTTCATAAGGCTGGATGCTAATTGTCTACGGAGATCAGAATAGCCCGTCATGATCATACCATCATGATGATCATGGTTAGAGGTCTAAGATCGAGAAGGATGGTATGATCATCAATGCATACTACCTCTGAGGTGTCCTGTCCTTCAAGTGGAGGTTGCTGCTGGTGCTGGTGCTGCTGCCTTGGGTAGTCGACAGCATTGGATGGTGGTGGCGGTGGCTCCTCTAGATCACCCCTACCATCAGTGTATACCATCGGTTAGTTATCTTTCCTTCCTAGATACCTCTGTTCTACTTCATCATCCCTTTGTTGTTGAGGCGGCCTTGCTGCTCTAAGCAACTCTCGTTGTCGTCGAAGATGCTCTGCTCGAGCTAAAGCCCACCATGAGGGATAAGTATAGCCATACTCAGCAGTCAAGTCCTTACCTTCAATATCCTCCTTTGTTGGTCTATGATCGTTCCCTAATACATTAGTGGTCACCACTTGAGAAGAGGAGGTCACCACAGCATGCTCAACAGTAATAGGTATCGAGATCGCCTCCCCTCTACCTTCACGAAGAGGAGCATCGATAACATGATATCGTCAAGCGGTTAAATAAGGCTCCTCACCCTCTTTCGACACTCTGGGAAGGTCGTTAACCTCGGTGGTGGTAGTGGTGGGTAGTCGGTGCTGCCGCACTTTGAGTGGTGGTAATGGTGACTTGTCCACACCATCATTGGTATTCCCTCTATCTAATAGACTTAGTTCTATGGCTCGTTGAACATCCTCATCATCTTCTGATGTATCAAACGGTACTAAAGATGAGGAAACCTTTGAAGTAAGGTCAGTGTTGTTGTTGTCAGGATTGGCTTCTAATGTTACTAGAAGGCAGCAGCCGTCGTGGTGAGTCTAACGACTGATTGTATCCCTCACGGTGTCGTACTCACTTTCCCCCTCGCCTGCAAATCGAAGGCTCTCCTTCAAGGCGGCTTGTAGGAGTTGCTCATCATCATCATCCTCGTTGTCGTCGTCCTGGTTACTGTTGCCATCATTATGACTACAATAACAGTCGAGTAATCCACATATACAATGATCCCTAACGAACCATTGCTCATGCTATTGGGTTGTATAACCGTAATTCTACACAGATTGTACCTCACCATGAGGTGATGACTGATACCAAGTTATTATTAATGCACACACACTATGAATGCCCTAATACAGGAGCTCACCTCGATGAAGGATCCATCTGATCAAGGGCATCATTCGTTTGTAACCCATGGTAGCTTTCTAACATAGCTATATGAATGGATAAGAGCATCATAACATACTACCTGAACCCCCTCGTTCAAGTTCTTGTCGTCGATTCAACATGAGATCCTTAAAATAGAGAAAGTCTTCAGTAGCCATCAACCTAGAACATATCCCATACACTATATAGTAGCATACTCTTGATGACGGCAATACTCCAAGTATAGTAATACTGTTATAGTGCGGTATGCTGATCGTTATGTGATATTATCTACTATTAGGTTGGGGTTATCATTGGACTATACATATGTTATTCCTTCTTTATATGTTAGAGTGTATCATCACAATAGGTAGGATATTCCATCTTAAGTGTTTATACGATATCAACTAAGTAGCTGACCACCTTCGTAAGACTATTCCACAGTCACCGCCATCATCAACTTCATCTAGGAATACTTGAGCAAAGAGGTCTCTATTAATATCTACACATTGACTTGATACAGTATTGAATAGTAATAAATGATTAACTAAGTTCATTAAGATGAGTATCCAATAACCCATCCACAAGGTCTCGAAATTTATTATGTATATCAGTATACTCTAACTTGTTCTCAGATGTATTATTGTCAAACATCATACAATGGTCATCAATAAACCGGTTTAGAGGTACCTAAATAGTGTATATATAGTATCAGTCTCCTACCCCTCTTACTGTCCATGATTGGCTCTGCATACTTTGGATAATATAATCCCGTAACCAATCGATAGCTTCAACTGATGATAGGTCGTCAGACATTTAAGTTGATGATACCAACCTACTCGACTCCGGGGCGGCAGCAGTACCAGTACCAGCAGCAGAGTTTCTCGTTTATCGCTCGCCCGATAATCCAAAATTCCGTCGCCGCCGCCGTTTGATTTCAAGTAGGACTTGTTATGCCCCTGCTTGGAATCGAACCTGCGGCCATTCGATGGAAGGCGAGTGCATTCTAATGTAAGTTATTTATTAATGGTTACCAACGCCATCACGTTATATGGGAGTGTAGTGATTGATAAGGCAAGTAAGGATCTTGAGATAGCTACACCACTAGATCCATTTGGGTCGATGAATGAGTCATCATGGAGGAGAGGGGTAGCATGTCTAATTATGGCATCATTATCATTCTCTGTGATGAGCC